>NC_139710.1:25897394-25912394 GCF_964188405.1 Protomyctophum parallelum | reverse complement strand
TGTGTGAACTCCACACTGTGCCCTCCTTCCCCCTACTGCTCAGAATAGAGGCCAATAGAACTCCACCGAAGCCACATTTCTGGGTCCGATCGCCAGTCCTGATTTTGGAGATTCCCGGGCTACCGGTTTTAGAGATGTTTTGACCTATATAAAAAATGATGTCTTAAAAAAAATTAATAATAATAAATAAAATACTGGGCCATCGGAATTCGTGTCTCAAAGGAAAAACCACTCCAATTGTAGGCATATAAGTTATATTTTATTAACATACTCTACCATACATATTGGACAAAAAAGAGATAAATAATAAATAAAAATGGTTACATAGTGTCTGATAACCACTTAAGTCCTATTTGGGCATTTTCAAAAATTGCCGATCCACATTGCGATTCATTGTGAGCTTCCAGATTGGCTATTTTCATATCGACATGCCCACAATAGGGACATATCGGCATGTAATTGCAGATAATGATGTTGAAGGGGGGGGGGGGGGATGATGGCCGACGTATTGGCCAAACACCAATCGGTCTGTCTCTAGAGTCGAACAACCAAAGTTGTCCACGGTCGACCATTGCTTGGGAACACAGGATACGTGAAGCGCTTTTCATTATACTGGTGCTTTTTCAGCGTTGAAGCATGTGCTGTTTAATGTCAGCTGGGACTTTGTGTTTTGCCCTCAAGGTGCGCTGCGGCGCTTTACTTTGCAGAAAAATAAATAAAATAAACAAAGAAAATGAAGCCATCAGTCTTTCAGACTCGGTTATGACAGGAAACACCAGCTGATCCTCCATATACGTAGATCAGTTTGTTCCATCAGACATCAAAGGTTTTCTGCAACGTTTCAGTCACACCGACGTGCTTTGTTTGCGGGCGCACAAGTGGGACGGGATGAGAGTTAAGATGGAAACTGTCAGTGGTGGAGAACAACACTGACGCAACGAGGTGGACGAGGGCTGTCAGGGAAAGGAGGAGTGAGCGAGTGAGAGAGAGAGAGTGAAGAGAGGAGGAGGGCATCCGTCCAAACGCAATCTGTCATGTCAAAGCTGAACTCTCTGTGACTTTTTCCTGGTGTTGAGATGAGATGAGCTATAATCAGGCCCTGACAAAGCCAGTTGTTTACCTCCACACAGGCAATGAGCTGGATGAATGGTTGCCGAGCAGAGCGTGGCTGGCTGGCATAACCAGTGAAGTACACACATGTTTTACTATGAGTAAAAGTATCAATGCAATGTAGAAATACTCTGTTACAAGTGAAAGTCTGGTATTCAAAATGTACTTGTGTAAAATTACAAAGGTATTGGCATCAAAATATACTTAAAAGTAGGCTACCAAAAATACTCACTGTTATCGTAATGTGTGAAATGTATCTATTATAAAATAATATTTTTGAAAATACTGTTTTGTGAGCTTCCTTTTATAGCGGCTATTTTCAAATAGCCATGGATTAATTTTAAGTTTTGTAATAATAATAATCTGCAAATAATTGCAGTGAACTAAAAGTACAATATTTGCCTCTGAGATAGTGGCGTTGGAGTAAAAGTATCGAAGATTCAAGATTTGACATACTCCAGTAAAGAGGTGAAAAAAACTCAAAATTGGACTTAACTTAAGTACATTACTTGAGTAAATGTACTTAGTTACTTTCCACCACTGGCACCTGAGCGTGCAACTAACAGCAACAGGATTTCTAATCCTTGCACAACTCAAGAACATGATGCCACCCACGCTAAGCTGCAAACAAAAACAAAACAAAAATCTAATAAAAACACCAGACTGTGCTCTTCGTGTTTGAGAGTGGGTGTCTGATCGAGTGAACGGCCATGACACCCTTCTAAATTATACTTACTTTTAGGTTGTATTATTATTATAATAATTTAATCTTCCATGTATGAAGCATGGGTGTGCATGGGTGTTCGTTTGATCATTGTGGATTGTCATGTCGGTTCAAATTGTCTGTAATTGTCCTGTAAGTCCATATGGGCTGGGCTTCCTTGGAAGCATATGACACTTAAATGAAGAAAAATCTATCAATCTTATACTTTGTTGCCTATGACTCTTTCAGCTAAATATTGTATTTTCAACTAAATAAAGTGTCAGAGCGACGTTTTCTTTAGCTGATAATATATAACATTTGTGATTGTCAAATCCACTCATTCCAGCATGTCTCTCGGTTAGTAAATTTATAGATTGATAGGCTTTACTGTACTCTGTGCCCAGTACAGTACTCTTCAAGTGACAAGTGACACGCACACGCCCATTAGCATTCATTACACCGAACCTGAGCCTCACACTTCTATTTTAAAAGTTTTAAAATAGGTAAGGAGGGGACGGCATGCACAGTGCACACACTAGTAGTAGTAGCAGTAGGGTCTTGAACTTCTTGTGCTGTGTAAGGGCTGGCGTGTGTGTGTGTGTGTGTGTGTGTGTGTGTGTGTGTGTGTGTGTGTGTGTGTGTGTGTGTGTGTGTGTGTGTGCGTGCGTGCGTGCGTGCGTGCGTGCGTGTGCGCGTGGCACTGTCAGGGTTAGGGGGGCGTGTGAAGCTGGAATGCGGAGCATGCTGGGACTTCAGTACGGCGGGACTGGGAGTCCAGGCAGAGCGTCATATGCAGTGTCAGGTTCCCGTCCCGTCTACACAGTGAGGGTGGTCAGCACTATAGTGGTGCTGGTCTACTTATGGTGGTTATTTCAAGGAGCAAACAATTAATACCTTCACCTTTTAATTATGGCCAGGCCGGGCCATCTATCAACCTCATTAACCCCAGCTAATGTTAGCTAAGTTTCCATTCCTTATTGAGAACTGCATATCAGTTTATGCAGTTCATGCATGGGGATATATGGCTGAGGAAACTCGTGCCTTATATTTGATGAAGTTAAAATATTATTTTCCAATGCTAGTAGATTTTATCTAAATGTATGTATGTACACAACATTACATACATAGACGACATATTAATGTACGTATACAACTTTGGCATTATGCAAAAAGAAAGACAAAAACACTCAGTATCTTTACAGAGCGCGACAGCTATCAACATAATAGCCAGCAGCTGTGGTACAGCTGTTGCCAGTATTATATTTTCCATTGATATGCATTTCAAACAATGCATGTATGGCAGCATATGTTTGGAGGCAGCAATGGCCCGCTGCGCTGACTGAGGAGACAGTCTGCTTTTTGTCCCTGCTCCTCGAGCGACGTCAAAGCAGGGTCCTGTTCCGTCTCATGGTCAATGGCTCTCAACAGCCGTCCAATCCAATATGATGCATTCAGGAGGTAAACAGCTTTCTTTCCTGGCAAGGTTGCTGAAAATCACTCGCCTGTCTACACTTGTCAGCTCTGAGGTTGGTTGCAATAACAAGACAAGCAGCAGCAGCCTTGGTGCTGCAAAACCAGAGTGAACCAGCCACTGGAGATCAGTAAGGTTCCAGACACTTCAAAAGGGGAACATTGTGATCTAAACTCCCTCTTGCTCCCTCTCACTCTCTCTCGCTCACTCCCCAAGTACACCCGATGAGAAAAACAGAACATTTGTACTCAAAGATATGTCCTGCTGCTCTTTTAGAGCGTGTGCGTGTGCGTTCGTTCGTGCGTGCGTTTGTGTGTGTGTGTGTGCATGCGTGCCTGCGTGCAGGCCTACAAGCAAAGAGTGAGAGCTGATAAGGGAATGTGGACTCGGTTATTGAGAAGGCACAGTATCGTTATACAGGATGTAACTCAACTAAAATAAAAGGACTCACACACACTATAGTTTGCTTACTTTGTCCAGATCGGTGGCATTAAGATTGATCATCCAGATTATGTTAAAGTTGAGAAAACCGTAAAAGTTGTGCCTTGATTAAACAAACCAAAACAAAAAGGAAAGGAACATTTATTTTCCCGATCTTGATGTTCATGTTTCTCACTGAGCTACTTTCACTGGCTGCAGGTTATTGATGCTCGCATCCAATTCAAAACACTGGCAATGACTTACAATGCAATCAAGGGCATGGCACCTCCTTGCCTTCAGGAGGATCCACGCCTCCCAGGCGCTCGCACCCGCACACTTAGATAGGCTGTCCCTCCCTTCCATGAAGTCCCTGGCTCCTCTGCCTCTCCTGGGCTCCAAAGCTATGGAATGACTTCTCATCCTCAGTTAGGACTGCAGACTCACTCCCCACTTTTGCCGCAGTCTGAAAACTCACCTCTGCAGACTATCCCTCACTCTCAGAACTTTCCCTTGCTGATATTATCATTGTGCCATTTTTCACTAGTTGGTACACAGTGTACCAACTAGTGATTGACAGGCCTGGCTGCCCATGCTTTTTGGTGTCACGTGGACCTGCTAAAATTGCATCCGTAATTTCGAGAGAAAATAGCAACCGCTAGGTAGATGTATAGATGGCCACTTTATCCTGAAGGAATTGTGTTTTGTTCAACAGCTCCAGTGCAATACATACCGGTACATACATTGTCCTTTTTTTTTTTTGCGGCTTACGCCTTTTATTGATTTTTGAAGGGACAGACAGTAGGCTGACAGGAAACGGGAGAGAGATGGGGGGATGACATGCAGTAAAGGCTGTGTCGGGTCCGGGAGTCGAACCCGCGGCACACTGCGACTGGATTACCAGTCCGGTGCCCAGACCGTTACGCTACGGCCTGGGCCCAAGTGCTATGTTCTAAGATGGAGTCTGAAGAGGTGGGTTTTCAGACAACGGCGGTAGATTGGGAGTGAGTGCAGTTCAAATTACAATGGAAAGTGCGTTCCATAGTGTTGAAGCCAGAAGGGAGAAGAGTTTGGGACATGTGGAGCGTTGTCCCGGTGTTTTTTAGTGAAGGTACTTCCAGCTTCCCTGCGTTGGCTGATCTGAGCGTGCGGGAGGGTTTGTAGTTTCCAATCAGACTTGCAAGATATAGGGGTGCCAAGCTTTGGTTGTTTTGAAGGCCAGCATCAGAGTTTTGTACTCGACTGGGAGTCAATGGAGGGAGCGGAGAAGGGGGGAGAAATATCAACTATTTAGGTCAGACTGCTACTTTAAATAGCTCTTTAATTCTGTAATGCTTGCTGTTTTCAACTACAAGAGCTTAGCGATAATGTGCTGTTTTGTGTATTTCACGGTTTCCATACACTATTCCTCGCTTTCAGTAAGCTTCTCTGAACGTAATCTCGGTGCAGTCTGAAGGGTTGTTCTGACCCGAGTTCTGCAAACCCATATAATGTGGGAGGATCAAACAGAACTGTTGCTCTGGATTGGTCAAGCTAAGAAGAAGGCGCTGCAACAAGACAAATGAACCAAATTAATTAATGACTGAAGCTTGTGCGCACACAGCAAGACGTTTTATGGGACCAAATTAGCATGTGATTATTTCTCTATTGTGATTTTTATAATGCCAACCACACAATTAGCCTCAATTCATTCCTTGGGCTTAACATTCATCTCCACTGGAGGCCTCATGGCGGGCGGCCTCTGTTGTTTTATTCACTGGCTCAGTGTTCGGAAAGAATAGCTTACCTCCCAGTGAAGGCAATTGTTTATTGTGGATTTCATTGGAAATTGAAAATTCCCCGTGTTCTCATTTCTAAGTACAAGTTAATACCTTCATCCGTGTAAAAATGAACAGGTCATTTGTGAGACTATACGATTGCATTTCTGTACGTCCATAATTCCCTTCTTAGCCTATGTCATTTTTTGTTTGGCCGGTTTTAACTGGTCCATTGTTTTCAGAAGAATGCATGAGCTTGCCCACCATATAGCATACGTGGTGTAAGTCAGTGTTGGACATGTGTGCATTTTCCATTATGTCACCAGTGATGATGTGGCACGGCAGACATAATGGGGCCCCCCGCGGCCTCGACACACACAGCCTGTCTTTCTCTGTCGCTTCACACTGGACGTGCCTGCGGGCAGTGGTTTAAAGTAACTAAGTACACTACATTTACTTAAGTGCTGTACTTAAGTACAATTTTGCGGTATTTGGACTTTACTTGAGTATTTCCAATTTCCTACTACACGACATCTCAGGGGCAAATATTGTACTTTTATTCCACTACAATTACTTTTACTTGTATTGCGGTATTAATACTTTTACTTAAGGTAAAACATTTGAGTACTTTTTCCATCACTGCCTGCGGACAGCATGCTGCCATGAGAACCCCTGGAACGCCGGGGTTTCTGGGTAGGGGGATTAAAACCATTGAGAGGAAACAGCTGAGGCCTGCCTGGCGTCAGCAGTAGTGGTGGAAAGTAACTAATACAGTACATTTACTCAAGTACTGTACTGAAGTTCAAATCTGATGATTTTTGTTTTCTTTACTGGAGTAGTTTACATTTTCAGTACTTTTACTTTTAATCTACTTTTACTACAGTAGGCCTACATATCAGAGGCAAATATTGCACTTTTACTCCACTACAATTATTTGCAAACTTTAGTTACTATTTACTTAAATGTGCAGAATTATTACAAAATATACATTGACATTGACCACTTCAGCCCTATTCAGCCATTTGAAAATAGATGATCTACATGCTCACAATTGTGATGCATTGTGAGCTATTTGTACATCTGCTATTTTCCAAAGATTTGTATACATCTCAATTGAGAAGAGCCTCTGCGTTTTCAACCCAGCTTTGTGGCTGTTTCTCAGTTTCCCTTTCCGTGATGCAATAGAACACCAAAGTCTGACGTCAATATCGGTAGAGGGTGCAAATCCACAGGTTCATGTGCTTTTTATTTGCATTGTAATCCCCATAGGGGGATTTTAGATCGCCTCATATAAGAACTGTGTTTGAAAAATAATTATGCCATCCCGGCCGCTTCACTCATATGGATATGAAGAATCAACTGACTGAGAGAAAATGCTAATGTTACTGCTACTGAATTACCGGTAGTTACATTTTCGCTAGAAGCAGACTGTATCATATATGAGTGACTGACTGTTGCGAACGATACAGATACACCTCCCTGACAATAACGCAGAGACAGCTTGTTTATTTTTGGACCACAACGCTTGACGATATTAAGATCACCCTATGTTATTCTCCATAGAGAAATTACTTCCGCGAACCAGGGGAATCGAAGGGATGAGTGAGTTACATCAGGACTTCGGTTCTCCATGAACCGATTACAGAGCGCCCAACTTACAGTGTATATATATAATGGCTCCCACATAACCTGCCCAACACGGGAAAAACACAGTCAGCCAAAGATAAATCGCTGTCTGCCTTCGTCCAAAATGTACGGTTTGTGTGTTTGTGTCAAACTGATCGCAATGCCAGCTATGCCACATAAAAGTGTGGGCGTCGTAGTTGTATACATTTGAAAACTTGTGACACAGGACATTCTGTATAATAGTACTTTCTACTTTTGGTACTTTAAGTACATACCAATACTTTTACTCAAGTACATTTTTTATTCCGGACTTTTACTTGTAACAGAGTATTTCTATATTGCAGTATTGACACTTTTACTTGAGTAAAAATAATGTCAGTACTTTTTTCCTCCACTGGTCAGCAGTAGCTTCACCCCCCCGGGCCCGGTCCCCCCCACTAATGCTCTCCTCTGGTTGTAGGGTACACAGTCATTCAACCACAACGGCTTGTGGACCTACAAATGTTATGTCAGGGGGAGCAGGCGACTGCATGGGGGGGTAGAGTGGATGAGAAGAGAATGAATGGGGCCGGGGGTCAAAGCTATGAGTCAGCTGCTGAGTCATCACCGTTACTCACACAAAAGGGCCTATGATGAGAGTTTTGAATCAAAGTGAAATTAACCAAGCAAGCCAAGCCGTATGCATTGGCAATAGAGCCCGAAGTCCTGACGTCACTTGCTCATCCCCTGCGGTTCTGCCTGGTTCACGGAAGTCATTTCTCTATTGAGAATAACATGGGGTCATCGTTTCATATAAAGCATTGTGGTATAAATGCAAAAATAAACAAGCTGTCTCAGCGTTATTGTCAGGGAGGTGTCTCTGTATCGTTTGCGACAGATCAGTCTCTCATGAGTCTGTTTCTAGCGAAAATTTAACTAATTCAGTAGCAGTAACAAAAGCGTTTTCTCTCAGTCAGTTGATTCTTCATATCCATATGAGTGAAGCAGCCAGGGTGACATGTTTATTTTTCAAACACAGTAATTATATGAGGCGATCTAAAATCCTCCTATGGGGATTACAATGCAAATACAAAGTACCCGTGGATTTGCACCCTCTACCGATATTGATGTCAGACTCCGGTGCTCTATAATACACCAGTTAGTTACACTTATGGTTGTGTTTAACTTGCTAAGTAACCACTTCAATGACGTGTCCCTATAGAGCTTCGCAGTCCCGCCCCCTTTCAGAATGACGAGTGGCCCAGGAAATGATTCCCCGTTCATTTTCTCCATAGGCTTTTCAAAAAGTATTTATTTAAAGACGGTTACGCCGCGGACAAAGCCAACTCGGATTGTGACAAATCATGACAATGAACACAATGTTTTGGGCCGATCAAATAATTTATAAGAAGAAAAACAAAACAAATAGTGTTGTATCCTGCCTTTATTTTCTTCTTTCTAATTATTTGATTTATTAAAAATAAATAAAACATGTGTTTTGTCAAAATAATACTGCAGGCTCCCACACTGGATCTACTGACTAACTTATACTGAAAAGCCGGTCCCTATAGGCTGGGTCGCTAAGCCGGCTTACCGGTTACAACTATAGTCACCACTGTAAATAAGCAACCTGCAGGTCTGTGTGAAAACAAGTCCAGAAGAAGTAGATGTCACTCTTAACCAACCACGATAGAATATCCAAACCGAGTTCCTCTTTCTAAAATAAATAAAGTTTTGTTACAAGTTGTGTTTAACTGAATGGGCTCCCAAATTGAAAGATACACGGACAAGGGATGTACGGTGGTTGAATTCAAAACAAGATATTCCTCGTTTATGGGTTTGCAACTAGCCTGCGCATGTTCCTTCTCATGCATACGCGATGCAGGCACAGATCAATAAATGATGTGTTCTGCTGCTGTCTGTGTACTGTACGTCCTCACTGTGGGGTGTCTACTGTCTGTCCCCGGCCTGGCTCCCCAGCTCTGCACTGCATCAGCATCAGGTTTCACTGCTGGTTCCTGGAGAGCATTGTGGGGAATGCTCACTCACCTTACCTGTGAGGAAATGTATTGTTATTGAACTCATTCTGTTTCATAATATTCTGCTCACTTGATGCCTTAATCTTCTTCAAGGATGTCCAAGGGTTTAATAGGCATACACAGTATCTGTGGCCCTGTGGGTCCCCAGTATTTAAAACAGTGTTTTACTGGATTCATTTTTGGGTGAACTACTCCCTGCCCTTACGTTACACCCCATATGGGCCATGAAGCCTTGACTTAATGGAGATTGCTTTTTGTCATGTTCCTGAGCCATGCAATAAATGTGATGACCGGCGACGTCTCCTGCTGAATCTCCTATACTGACCTGTCATCAAATTATTGGCTCCAACTTAAGAAATCTCCATGAATTCCAAGCTTCATGCATGGTGTGTAGTGTAATTGATAGAAAATAAGACTACTCCTTAATATAGCTTGGCTTCAGCCCCTGCATCGCTAGCCACGGCCATTCAAAATATGTTCTGGCGATAAATGAAGTGATACGAAATGAAAATTCTGACTGAGTGTCAGGTTACCTTTAATCCATAAAACCAGTAATTCACCTTTCACAGCACTGCCACTCAAGTGTGGAATTCCCTGCCCCCCTTCCCTCAAAACAAGCAGATCACTGGTCTGCTTATAAGAAAACTGTACATTTAATGTGTTTGAGAAATCTTATTTGTTTGTTGTCACTGTTGTCATTGTGAATTAATGCATGGGACCCCGAATGGAAACAAGACCGCAAGGTCTTTCTTCGGTGCTGTCCTTTTGGCCCAATGCTGTGCTTGACTGTACCCTGTACTGTTTGCATCTTATTGTCTAATAAAAGTATCAATCAAACAATCAAAGTATTGTTGTATAGTCCTTTTTTTTCTCTTTTTTCCCCCAGGCAGGTCTGCTTTTTGTCCCTACAGTCAAAACTAAAAATGGAAAAAAGTTGTGCATTAAAAACATGTCCAGTTTTGAATGCACCACATTTCTGGAAGAGACTCACAGAACACGCCATGTGTCCTCTGCTCCAAATCTGTTCTTTTAAGACTTTGCTACTGCCTTTTTATTGATGCTTTTGACTGCAACCATATGCTTGTATAGTACCTGTTTTTATTTGATCTTATTTATTCTTCACTTTGTCTTTGTGTTAATGCTCTTCTTGTGTAAAGGTCTTTGAAATGCCTTTGCCTTGTTGTTGGAATGTGCCTTGTCTTGTGGCGCACTGTAAATAGTTTTTTCAGGAGGTCAGTGGGCAAGTCCAGTCTGTGTCCATGCCGTTTGTCATCATGCGACTGTCTGGTCACCCTTGACCCCACACACACTCATACCTCCCTGACTAACTACACAAATCTGGTAGATAGCATAATTGTGTCTTTACTGCATGCACAGTCCAAAGAGTAAACACAGGACTGCGTGGCCAGGCCAGAATTGGACCTCTACAGCCAAATTCATATTAGCTTGTGCTCCGTGCCCCGTACATAGGTGATCTAGATCAGAAGAGGTATGCCCTAGGAGTCTAGGGAATACAGCAGTGGCTGTATCCAGGCAAGAAGGCAGGCAAGATGTGTTAATTGTCGTCTCCCCGCGCACAATCGTAGCACTAAAGGTTTTCAAATAGATATACCTGCCAGACAAGTAGGATAAAAACAGTTGAAAGGCATGCATTTACATTCCAATGGATGATTGAGGGTCGCACTCTACCGCAACGGCCAATGAGCTGTCCATTAATGGCTCTCAGGTCTTGTTTTTGTCCACTTTTTTTCTTATTGTATGGATTTTGGCCAGGCCATGGATTTGGACAGACGGCCGTCTGCCCTCGCCTTATTGTAGATACGCCTCTGGAATACAGAGGTTTAGCCAGGTGGATATGAATATTGCCCAGCCCTAGCCCTGCCCCCTATCATCCTGAATTGGTTCAAGCAGGTCATAGAAACTAGAAAGTGAATGAATATGACCTAAAATATTTCTGCACTGCAGAAAACGGAAAAGAAAAGAAAGGGATAACAATCTATCGCTGTGAAACCGAAAACTGATACACATCTTAAACAATGGCAAAAACTCTGAATGGAAGGGGTACGTAATATTACTGGATGGGCTTCGGTTCTAGGACTGCACACTGCTGCTTGTTGCAGCATTGGCATTGCAGTGTGTACACGTGTGACTCGGCAGATTGTAGCTAAGGCGAATTGGGCCAGTCAGTCACACTTCTTTAGTGAAAAAGAACTTCAGCACACCCAGATGAGTTAAAAAGCAGGTGTGTAGCCTGGGGACAAACAGTAAATGAGATCAATGATAAAAAGACACATGGGTCGCGGACCAATTTGTATGGGTCGCAACTCGTGTGTATTTAATACATCTTCATTTTTTTGTTTCCTACATTTTGTTGTCTCCACCAGGCCGAAGGCATGGGGAGAGAGTATGTTTTGCACTCCGTCCTTCCGTCCGTCCGTTATCAGCTAATCTCCGGCACCATTGGCCCGATCCATGCCAAACTTTGCACACACACACTCCCTGGATGCCAACGATGAACCTCTGCCCCAAATATTACTCAACGGCCTGTTATAGCGCCACCATGAGGCCGATTTAGGCAAAACACATTTATGTAGATAACTCGTACTCATTTTATCCATACATCACACAATTCGGTATACACTATCTCCATAGTCATGTGATCAACACAGATCTGTACAATTCACCATCTTCCATCGTGATTGGCTAAAATAGGCTTCCAAAGCTCACATGATTGGTCCGTTTCGGGGAAAAAAGCAACAAATCACAAACACAGTGTCCAATTTACATTAAATTATACACGCACATTTCCACTAGGCCGAGAACGACATGCCACTATTTATTTCCCAAATCAGCCTCACGGTGGTGCTATAACAGGTAATTTCCTGTTTTTACCTATAACTGCATCGATCTGTATACAATTTATGTATGCACTCCCTAGAGGCCATGGAAAAAACATTTTGCCTGCATCCCTCCACATCTGCTGGTTATAGCGCCACCATGAGGCCGATTTCTGCAAAACACATTGTTTATGTTAGTCGCACAGATTTAATCCAAATCTCACGCGAATTGGTACACATGATCTCTGTAGTCATGTGATCAAGACGAGCCTGTTGGATTTCTCAGATTATACACTGATTAGCTAAGATTGCCTTCCAAAGTTTTCAGGAGTAGCCTGTTTTGTACAAAATGCTGCACATGTCCTGCTCATCCAGAATTCTATCCTCAGAGATGCTATGAGTGATCTGGCTCTGCATTTCCTCAACAAAATGAAGACAATTGTTGCAAGAAACAAACAAACAAAAAAAACATGTTTATATTACTCCTAAACATTTTGCCAAACATCTCACACAGCCCTATCCTCCTGGTGGAGACCTGTGCCCAGAAAGGCACTTTTTCTAGTTTAATTATAATTTCAGAAGATTTACAAAAGATTCTCCAAATTTGTCACGTTTTTCCAATAGAATACAATGCAATTAAAAGAAAATCCATTAATTAGAGAGGAAAAAAATACTTTTAAGAAATAGTGGAAATACTATAGCATCGCGTGTTGTGAGCTTGTAGATCGGCTATTTTCACTAGTTTGGGTCCCAGGGAGACATCAAATTTCTCTTTTGGGTCTTGTGCTAAAGGTTTGGTAATCACTAAACTAGAGTAATGCCAACTAATTTCACCCTCTGAACATCAGTAGCTGCCTAATCATTGCTCAAATGGAGCTATAGAAGTTTAGATAAGTGCACATATGAAGATATCTAAAAAAGAAAACACAAGCTCTAAGATCTGTACCAGTACGGAGCACAAGTAGGGCTTTGCTTACCGAGTATGTATGGTATGGTAGGCTATAACATCAGCAGACTTTCCTGCATGTATCCGTTCCAAACTGGCCTGTGTGTTCCGGTCTAGGATACTGAAACAACAATAAATAATAATAATAATCATAATAAACATAACTCTAGTCTAGGCACGGCATCCACTTTGAGAAACCCTGTGGTGTGTAGGCCTATGTATGGTCTGGGTGAGCTTTAATTGCTGTGGGGCTTTCCATTGTCATGCAACAGACTGCGCCAAAGTTTGGTGCAATTGTCCATATGACCATTAGGGGCGCTGTTGCACTAGTTATTTATTAGAAGAGGCCTTTTAGCTGGTGAGAGGCAGCTTGCTCTTTCAAGCTAAAGAAGGTGCTATGACCCACCCAATGAATCTATTTCTGACTATCAGGCAAAAGACGCTATGGGTAAAACTATATCATGAATTAATAATCATTAATTCAACTTCATTTTCAAAGCACATTTTCTACAACATATTTGCTTTTTCTTCCACGTACGTTTCAACTGCCTATCATAGTGTTCCTGCAATAGTATGTAGAGGAATCCTTGTATATGGTAGATTTGTAAATGATATGCATTGCTGCATAATGTGTATTCATGCAGAAAAGAAGGAAATTACAAGTTTACATTTCAATTAAACCAAAGGTTTATTCAACTCAAAAGGAAGAACTAGACAAAAGTTTGAAATCATTCATAACATATTCATACAATATCTATACATCATCATGATCAGCAAAACTTAAAGACAAAATAAAAGGAAAAAATAAACATACAAATGGAGAATAAAGAACAACTGAAATGAGTAATATTGCACTTTGTTTCTAAAACGTTTCAGATCCCCCCTCCCTAGTTCTTTTCCATAACATTTTAGTTTCTGCCTTTCATACAAGTCAGGAGTTTTAGCTTAAGTTTGACACCAAACTATATTCTGAGGCCCAAGAAAGAGAATGAATGGACTGTGGAACTGACCGACCTGAAAACAAAATGTGTGAGCTTATTCATCATTCATCATTGTTTAAGCTTGACAAAACATATATATATATATGAGTGTGAGAGAAGTCTTATCTTTTATTTTAATTTATCATAATCTCGGAATAAAGCGATTCGTCTAACTGCTCTGTGATAACTAAGAGGTTCTCAAGCAGGGGGGGAGGGTTGACTGGTCAACAGCTGCCACCACCCCCACCCAGGCTTAGAGGCTCTCGAATCCAACTCAATAGCCTAGTGTTTTTTAGTTGTTGTAGTCGTCTGTCTGGTAAAGAAAACTACATCAATGCCCAAAAGTACATGAAATACAATACAATGAAATAAACAGCCCAGTTTGGACTAAACACAAAGAGGCTTGTCTAGGGACCACTCGCTTATTATCTTATTTTCTCTCATAGTTTTATATAAAAAAAATGACTTTTGTCTTCTCTTCCCTTTTTGTCCCTTTTGAATAAACATGGAAAGATCTCAAACGCACAGTTATTATATAGAGATGAAAAGAAAAGAAGAGTTTTAAAGGGAACAGAGAACGCAGACACTGAAATATGAAGTTATATCACCATCAGGGTCTTCTCTATGTCAAGGCCACTAAGATAAGATCACTTTTTTTCCCCGTAATCTTTTCAATGATCTGCTGTTGCGTCGATTACTGTCAGAATCTGTTCAGTCATAAAGTTTTCAGCTGGATCTCGATAAGAGCGTGCACACACACACACACACACACACACACACACACACACACGCGCGCGCGCGCGCGCGTCGGCTACGGTTAAAATGTAAACTTTCCAAAAACAAAAACGAAAAAGAAAGTCACTAATCTTGAAAAGATTAAAGATAATGTTTTCATGTCCTATATACAACACTGCTTGACTGAAATGTCGCTTCAGTAATAACATGGTCCCAACCAAACGTTTTCATCAACAGACCTTCACCACGAAATGCTACGTTTTTCTTTTTCTCATTTTTCTTATAAAAACAAAGTGCTACTTCTCCGTGTATCCCTCCTCCCGACTTTGCTAAACCACTGTTCCAGCCGGTCTTCCTGTGTTGACCGAGTTAGAAAACCAATGTATTACCCGTGTCAACC
>NC_139710.1:25693137-25897194 GCF_964188405.1 Protomyctophum parallelum | reverse complement strand
GTGATAGGAGAGTTTCGCCCCAACCAAACGCAGCGTCCCAAGTCTTTTGTTTGTGGGTTGGTTTGTTGGTTATTTTGTTTGTTTGTTTTCTCTCGACGTCGACGGCGGAGTGCAAGCGCTGTCGCCGGGGAAAAATAAACAAAGCCGAGCCTTGCAGCTTGGAGGAAGTTTTTTGTTTTCCCAAGTTCCTCCCGAGTTCTTCGGGTTAAAGGTTCAGGGGGTTTCCTTCAGCGCGAAGGACAGGTGTCAGGTCTGCGCTCCTCTGCACGGATGGCATTATCTGGGTTAGGATCGATCTAGAGAGAGAGAGAGAGAGAGAGAGAGAGAGAGAGAAGAGAAGAGAAGCATTAGTCACCGGAAGACGTTGCTTTTTTTATTTGATCGAAAACGACGACTTTGAGATCATCAGTCCAAAACGATTGCTGCTCACCTCAGAGTACAGAGGAGGGGGCTGGAAGCGGAACTCATGGATGTAGGCAAAGAGAGGACCGTCTAGCTCCTCGCGGGCTGATGGAACCTCGAGGCTGCTCTGCCTCTGTTCCTCTGTTGCGATCTCTGCATAGCTCGGTGGGGCTGAGGAGAAAGGACAGACGGCGATTAGCATTCCAGAGAACACTGAACTCCAATCAAACGGCCCCATAATTACTGAAAGCCAAAGCGTCTACTGCTTAAACAGGTTGTACAAAAGGTCATGGGTGGAGTGTGTGTGTGGTATGTTCTGAGCTTTACCTTCAGGCCTCTCAGGCAGAGCCATGCCCAGCCAGCTCATGGTCATACTGCACTGGCTGCTGACACTGGAGGTGCGGAGCCGAAAGGGTGGAGTGGTATGGTGCCGATGACCAGGGGAAGGTTCAAGGGACAGGTTCATGGCCCCTGGGATGTCAACGTACACCTGCACAGAGAGAGAGAGAGAGAGAGGTTATGGTCTGTTAAACACCTTGGGTTGGGATAACAAAAGACATGGTGCCTAAATGTTGCTGTGGTCAAACTGAAACAAGAGTATACTATAGAGTGACACCAAAAACCCCACGAAACGAACAACCACCAGTGGTTTGTGAACCTGATGCACAAAAGTCGCCAGAGCAATGTGGGTCGGCAGCAGGTCTGTACATATGTGGGTCAGTTCTCATGCAGTGCTGGCCTAGCCCCCGGTTGTCTGGGATGGTCAGTTCACAGGGTTAAGGGGTCATAAGTGCCTCCCGGGCAGGTGTTGCCTCAGATATCCTGGGCTATAATCCTCTTAACGGTGCATGCAGAGAACACCTGGTACAGTCCCAGGCTTTGGTTCAAGGTTGGCTGAGTCAGACCTCCGCAGGAGACACCAATCTTTCTAGGAAATATTGATCCTACACTGGTAAGGATTACCAACCTCGCTGCCGTTTGATTCAATTGATATACAGGCTGAGGTATTCGTTCTAATGACGTTTCTTTTCGATCCTGCGTTTAAGTTAGCCATCGACAGACCAAGGCACACACCGGCAAGAGGCTGCAAAGCGAAATAGAAATGCCAGAAATCTACCAGAGATCTACCATCTCAAAATGCACCGCATTGATATTATTTAGTGTAGAGCCCTTGTGAATCCAATGAAGCCTCTGGGAATCTGGTCAACATATAGGGTTTTTAAATTTGGTCATATCACTCACCATGAGGGAATACTCCACTCGGATGATGCTGCAGTCCAGGATGGAGGGGGAGACGGGAGGGATCTTTAGCATCTTGCCGCTCCAGGTCTCCGTCTTGCCTGAGGACAGGGACTCTCCGCGCAGGTTGGCCACCAGCTGCTTCACCTCCTTCATCTTCCCTTTGGCATAGAACGTCTGGGTCTGGTAGATGGCGGCTTTTGGCACCACCATGCGGGAGGAGCAGTTCTCGATCTCGGCGAAGATCTGAATCGACTCTCCTGCAAGGGGATAAAAGAAAAGAGAGTGTTAATTTTGTGTACAGTCAATTCTACTGGGGGTCTGAAACTTTTCTGCCAACACTAAAGCTTCATCAGTTTGTAATCTATAAGTAAGAGCTTAATCAGTGATCACACAGTGTGCGATAATTCTTGCAAAATTGATTGCCAACTGCTGTAATTTCACTGCAAATAGATTGAGATGTTTCTCAGCTTACCGGGGGTGTATCCCTTCCTTTCGATTTTGGCACTTAGGGAGATGGGACCTGAGGTGCAGAACCAGCAGCAAAGTGTCTTGTCTTTTGTGCCTGCCTGCGGTGACTGCAGAGAAAAACACACAACAAAGGCGAAATGAAAGACAAGTTAGTGAAGTGTGTGGAGATTCTTTCATAATGTTTTTTTTTTCCGCAACTCACAAAATAAATCAATTCTTTAAAACGCAAAAAGCTTGGCTGGATAAAAAAGGTGCACAACAGTCAGTCTGTTGAAACCTTGGTCTCCTGACACTGCTGCAAACTATATTGTTGCCTGAGGGCATATCATTCAAAACCAGGAAGAACTAGCTATCTTCTTCATTTTAAATACTCAGTGGATAAACCTATAATTTTGTGCTCATGGCAAAACTAATTGGTTTCCACGCACATTTACTACATTAACATATCATCAAACTGGAATTTCACACATCCATCAACATCAGTCCAAACTAGCCCTTTCATCTCAACATATACTTGCATTTGCCCATGGCAATTGTTTTTATAAGACGTGCAACCCAGTTGCTGACATGCAACTATACAATTACATAGCCAGCCTGCTGCAAGCGAATGCATATAATTGTGAACAAGCATGCAGTGAAGAAGTACATTGGCCAACTCTTTCCAAATTCAATCCAAATCCAACCCATATTGTTTGGAAACTGTGGCCTTGGATGAAATCACACTTTTGTGCATAGAATAATACACTCTTGCTTCTCAGAAACCTGAGCCAACAGGAAGAACCCACTCAATAACATGGACTCCACAAGGCTGTCTTAGAAAGATTAGTTTTTAGAAAAACAAAGAGAGAGAGAGAGAGAGAGAGAGAAGGGAGAGAAACTCACTAGAAGCAATGGAGTGTTGATGTCGATGTGTTCGAAGACTGTGAATTCCTTCTTGGTCTTCATGGGCAGGAGCCATGGCCTGTGGAGTTCTGCCTTTACCCAGTAACGCACACTGCCATGTTTCCCTTCAAAAGAGGTAGCCAGAGGTCTGTGTGACAGGAGGAATAAAATAAATGGTCACGTTTAACCCATTCTGACCTGAGATCAGATTCTAAAAATGTCTATTACATCCTGACAGTTTCATTATTAACCCATTCTGACCTGAGATCAGATTCTAAAATTGTCTTCGATTTTTCAAAAATAGCAGACCTACAAGCTCGTAGCGCGCGCTATGAGCTTGTAGATCTGCTATTTTTAAATAGCTAAAGCATAACGTAATGCTAACACCAAAAGGGGTTCCAGTTTGCAGTTTCAAGTTGGCAGTAGTGAATACAGATCATCACCATAAAAAAAAGTGCCCTTCTAGCTCACAAGATCTACACAGCTTGCCCCGTAGACATTGATGACAATATACAAGACAATTTTTTGTTATCCACGTTATCACTGTATATTAGGAGATGATGAACGCAGCAGAAATTAGAAAAGACACTCACGTCTGTGGAAGCTCGAGGCTGAATGCATACTCATGTCTCCCTGAATGGATAGTGGTGAGACCCTCCTCGGAGTTGTCATCGTCTGAAAGAAAAGAGGGACAATGTTCCAGACACGCGTGTACCATACCTGGGTAATATTCTTTATGAAGGCATCTGAAAAGTCATCACAACACAGGGCAGGGGAGACAAGAGAGTATAATAGATCGACTTTAGTACTACTATCACATGTGTTAGTTCGAAACAAAGACATTTACTTAAACATGCATCAGCATTATAACATCACACAATGCAAGAGACCTATAAATGTATGAATGAATGAACCATTTTAAAGTGCTTTGAGCACTTGAAAAAGCGCTATAAAATGTCATAATTCAATTATAATAATAATATAATAATAATTCATTATAAAAAAAACATAGTAGTCAGAGACCCATGTCTAATGCTATGAATTCTGTACAGTAATATGAATAATAATTATATTTATTGATACTACTATATGATTGTGTTTAGTCAGTCGGGGCAGTACAATCAATCAATCAATCAATCTTTATTTGTCACATTTGTTAAAAAAGTAGTATCTTTAAAATGCAGTGAAATGTACGTAGGTCAGCCCCACATAAGTGAGCAGTAAAACAGGACAAGAGGACTAAAGCTAAAAATGTATACAGTGTATATGTTAGCATTTTCTCCTCCAAAAATATCGCTTATTATTCTCAGTTTATGGGGGTCGCTTGCGCATTTAATATTCGGATAATCAACAATTTACGCAAATCATCTATCATCCGAGTGCAACAACGACTGCATAATACAAGATCAGGATCGCACGGACAGCCGACAGGGCTGCTGTACTTTCTGCCAGCTCAGCACAGTCGCTCCTCCCTCCCCTTCCTCTCCTTAGCAGAGAGCTCTCTTGTGGTAAACAACTCTCGAGCTGTCAGTCAAACCGGCAGACTCCAGCAGGAGGAGACCGGCCTAAACCGGTGCGAGCAGCTTCCCCGAGCCGGTCTGCTCCCTCTATGCTCATTACGCATTCATTACGCATTACGCATTCACTGGCTGGCTCTCTCTCTGCACAGAGGGAGGGACGGCCCCCTGACGCGTGTAATGCAGCATGCAACGCAAGAACAATCCAGCCCATTCATTCACACACGTGAGACCGTTCCTAATGTTCTATCACGAAATATAAACCCCACATTATTTAGATTGTTTTTTTAGATACTTGTACATACCCGGCCTTTTATCACATCATACATTTTAAAGCGCATCGTGATTCGTGACGCACCGGATGCATCAATTGAACGCTGGCATGTAGGCTAAAGAGGCAAAATATGATATCCCTAAAGTCGTTACAGACACCGCCACAGCAAGCACGTTAACATAAATTCTATACCAAAGCAACCTACCACCGGTATTCATTATTAAATACATCAGTAGGCCTACTATTTCAGTCCCTGTCCATTTCTAAAAGAATGTGCGCATTTTACGCAGAGCTGCACGCACGCATCTAACAACCTACTCCACCACCAAGCCTGTTGAGCTGCATTACAGCTTTTTAGGGGGTCCATTTCCTAAATGTATTTATATGGCATCTTAGGCGGTTGTCGCTTGCCACAAATAACAGATCTAGAACCGTTGCCTTGGGCAAAAGCGACAACACCGCCGTACTACGGACTAGAAATCAGGCTTTAATAAAACAGCACCATCTCTATAGATGCGAAGTTGCAGCCTTCTGTCACTTTTCTGCAAAAAGGATGATGTCACCAGCGACACACGAGCACCTCAGCCAATCGGAGGAGAGCAGGGAGCAGGTCCCTCCGCCCCCCCTCCCGTCCGGAGTCTGAACAGGATTGAACCGCTTTGAACAATGGGTGGAAACTTAAGAAAAGGGGCTACATTGTAACAAACAACCCAGCATATGCAGCAAATGTTGCACGCAAATCCTCTAATAAATCTAATAAACCAACGCGCACTGAAACGCAGAGATTATACTGTAATTACAGCATGTTTTATTTGAAAAACAGAAGTGGTGATGTGTAAAAAGCAGCTCTTATAGCTGTCATTCATTCGAGGAGCTGTGTGACACAAACAACTTGGGGATGGATCATCTTTTACATTAATAAAGCCACTGTCAAATACGACCACATGCTCAGGTACAGACTACTAATAAAAAACTTGAATGCTGTTGAAATCCTCACATTTTTTCATTGTTTCTGCCCTGTCATTTCATTTGTGTGCACTGTTCAGTCACTCAAGACAAAAGCATCACCCAAAAAGAACCTGACCCCAACGATCCATCCATCCACCCCAAAGAAGAGCACCTTCAAAAGCAGCAACCAAACAAACAAACAAACAAAAGTAAAATGACCAGTTTCTTCTTACCTCGCTCGTGTCCAATCAGGATGTCCTTGTGGTTCAGGTATTCCACTTCTTCGGTGTAGTTCTGCGTGTAGGCGGTGTTGGACCCCGCGTTGCGCGACTCGGTCCAGCGAACCTTCGCAAATCCCTTGGCGTGGATCTTCAGCGACTTGACGCGGATCTCGCCGGTGACCTCCACCACCACCCTCCCTGAGACCGAGTCCCCGCTGGAGAACACGGGCACGTTGCTGTCGTTCAGACAGTCGTAGCTGACGGTGAAGCTCTTCACCTTTCCTAGCACCATGGTTGCAAAACAGAAAATGACAGGCAAAAGCCTAGGACAGGAGACTGTAAGAAGAAATAAAAAATAGAGTCTTTGTAATAAAAAATAATCTCATTTAAGAAATAAAAAAAGAATACAGATTGCCAGTGTTGTTCAGACACTGATCTGTATCCCTTTCCTTTCTTTTCTTTTTTGCCCCTGCAAAAATAAAGCAGTTCCAGGGCATCAACGAACGATCAGTGCGTTTCTCTTCTTGTGCAGTTCATTGGAGACGACTGGAAGGCTGAATAACAGCACAGGGATGCTGTTATCGTCCGCCCTGCCTGTGTCTCTCTCGCGTCAGTCTCCGGTCAAAGACGGTGCGCTCCCTGCGCGAGGCTCACTTTAAGAGCGACGGTTTTTTGGTGAAAAACAACCCACGGAGCATGCGCGAACACTTTTTTATCTGTATAATAAGCCAGCCCCCTCCTTCCGTCTTGTGTGGAACGAAGGGAGGAGGCAGTCGAGGCACCACCAGTATTGTACTGTGCAGCAGATGAAATGACACACAGTTGGGTTCAACAGCTGAGCGAGAGAGACGCGGTGGTTGTTGCATGGTGGTGGGTGCAAATTCTGAAAATAATTTCAATGCACGCCTTCGTTCATGTGCGACTGGGATCGCTTGTGTTAATATGTAACATAGATTCACCGAAGGGTTTAAAATAAAAAGATACATCCACACGATTAGCAGCAAAACAACACACAAAGGCTATAGATCGGTGGCGGTGGGTCTCAAAAAGTGTGGTCCAGGGACACCCTTATGGTTCCTTGAGGGGATTCCAAATGGACCCTTTAATGTATCAATTTGTTTCCATTTGTACACTCTCAGAGGTCTTGAAATTGTAAGGTTTGAGAACCACTGATATATAGATATGCTGCCCACTGGACATTCAGCCATGCCTATGGGAAGGAGCAATTTGATCTAGGCCTATATAAAAACATTGCTGGATTAAAAAATAATATGCAAACAACGTGCCCAATGCAAAGCTCTGAGAAAATGCAAGCAAATAGACCAACGCGATAGACCAACTGTACCACCTAGTGTCTTACATGTTTATTAAAATACTGTATATAGGTCATAGAATAACACGTAGACCTCAAACAGGTCCATTGCCAAGCAAAGCTTCAACACGAACAGTAGCCTATAGCTATATAATAATAATAGTATTATTATATAGATATAGGTCACAGACGAGCATAGGGCCAATATAGTCAAGCAGTAGGTAGGGATTATCTGCATTCCATAGATAACATGTTACTCTGAATGATGCAGAGCAGAGGACATCAGACATTATCATACTATAGGCCTATTTGTGAATATTAGCTGAGGTGTTATCCTCTCATATATATATATATATACCTTTATTGAAAGGATAAGCCCCTTGAGATGTCACATCTCATTTTAGAGGGGGTCCTCAACACAGATACCTTGTACAATACAGTTCACAAAACAATACAACAGTACAACCATACACACAGACAGGACAAAACAAAACAGAACAAAAGCTCTTCCAAAGATAGATAAACCCCAGCATCCAAGGTTTGAGCTCTACAGCTTCAAATGGTCCACACAACACACTGGCACATGAAACTGACTGTTACGCCACAGGCAGCATAACTCAGAAGCTCAAAGCGCCACCTGCCGGCTAACAAAGGCTTAAAACAAAAGTCCTCAACACCTGTTGAATAGTAAGTACTATAGGCTATTCATCAGCATTGGTGGAAGAAGTGCTCACATTTGTAAAAGTAAGAATACCACAATGTAGAAATACTCCATATAAAGTCTAGTATTCAAAATTGACTTGGGTAAACAAGAACAAAAGTATTTGCATTCAAATATAGGCTTCATATCCTCATAGTCTTCACTAATTCTCATTATAAAATGGTGCAATTTTTTTGTGTCTCATAGGAGGGATGTGGTGTGGACACTTCAGAAATATGCCTACCAGTGATATCATCACTAGGCATAGTTTTATTTTTTCTTCTTCTTTTTTCTTCAAACAAGATTTTGAAATGTTTAGAAAAATGTATTAACATGAGAACAATGGCTTCCATGATAACTTTCAAGAAAACCTGCCGTTTCTATTAGCTTGGATTCTCCATCGATGGTGTTACTGGTAGTTGGGTTTCTGAACTGCCCACAGAGTGAGCAGATACAAAATAGTAGCATACATGTATTATAATAAGCTATAGGCTATAGTGAGGAGCTATTACCTATATGAAGATAAGTTGAACATGTGGGTGAAGTAGTCCTTCAAGTACTGCAAGTAAAAGTACTCATTCTGCAGAATGTCCCATTTCACAAGTTCCTAAATGTATAAAAATGCTTTGAAAATACATGTTTTATACGAGTGACACACCACTGTTCATCAGCATCTGCAAGTCCATATATGCCGATTAATGGACTGATTATATTGATGAACAGTATAACAAAAATGAGGCAGCCTTGATGATCTGCCATTGGGTGACATACTTTGATGAATATATATACCCAGCTTTATGGGTCTGCAGTGTGTACCACGAATGTGTGAGGTTTTGTGAGGTTTTTTGCGCTAGCCCCTCCTATGCCCAGCTTTGTCTGTTTGTGTGAACACAAACATGATGAATTGATTGGCTGATCACCCCATAGCGATGATTTTATTGGCTGAGCAAAGTATAGATATTGAGGATAAAATGTGAGGTCATAGAAGTGCAGACGCCCAAAAGTGATTGGCCTGAATGACATTTGTGGTGATTTGATTGGCTGAGGACGCAATGTGCCCCTCACTTCACACAAAGTGTTCTTTGTGAGGGGGTCCTGTGCCCAGCTTTTGGTGTGTGCGTAAACACAAACTTTAAAACATTAAATGCCATTGACAATGAATGGACAATTTTGTTTTTTTTGTGTAAACACAAACATTGCGTCACACAAATGTGAGGACGCAAATTCTGATTGGCCGGAATGAGATGATGTATGATGATGATGATAAGAGCGCCACTCACTTCACACGGGTGTGATTATTTAATTGCAAACTGCTAACAAAGCATTCATTCTATCAACCAGTAATTCATATAGCCATATAGCCTATATGAATTACTGCCTAATATATAAACTATTAATTACTGCTTAATTATTAAGTAATAATAATAATATAAAACACATAAAAGTCACTTTGTAAGTCATTTACATGGATACTCTAATCTGGGTGTCCTGACAATAATTCAGTAGGATTTGTAGGAGGGCTCTGAACTGTCACCATGTCTCCTTAATCACCAACCAGAGGGTTCAGTAAGTAGCCCCCTTCAGAATGAGAATCAACTTTGTCGCGTCGAAAATTGATAGTATAAAGTATGAAAGATGGGTGAAATTCGTTTTTGTGCATAGTTCCCTAACCCTTCCTGCTGAAGGAGTGCTCCTCACAGCCACTAAGCTGCAATACTGCTCCCCCACCAGTGACCAGGGAGGACAAGATATTATATTAATATTTAATAAGGTTAAAGAGTATAACTTTGTCCTTTAATCACCTGTTGACAATCGTGCAGGTTCATTCACAGGTTTAGGCTTCCCTCTAGCGTTCCCTCTTAGTAATTACATCATCGTGTGTGTGTGTGTGTGTGTGTGTGTGTGTGTGTGTGTGTGTGTGTGTGTGTGTGTGTGTGTGTGTGTGTGTGTGTGTGTGCGTGTGCGTGTGCGTGTGCGTGTGCGTGTGCGTGTGCGTGTGCGTGTGCGTGTGCGTGTGTGTGTCTGTCCATTGTACCAAGACATCAGAGACACATACTTCCCACAGATTACAACCACACACGGAGATTTTGAAAACATGACCAATGACAAAAAAACTCCCATATCTGCTGGGCGAAGTACAACAATGTGCAAACACAGCAGCAAGATTTGTGGGCTGCTGTGATAGGAGAAGGATATCAAATGGAACACAACCACCCTAAAGACTAATCATTGTGTATATTCCTGCACTATACCTGCATCGAGTGATCTTGGTACATAGAAGTTGATCTATTGAAGATCCTGACCTTCAATATACATCATTTTTGTTTTGATTGTATTGCTGTATTGTTGTATTGTTGTATTGTTCGTTCTGCTTTGGCAATGTAAACGTATGTTTTCTCATGCCAATAAAGCCCTTTGAATTGAATTGAATTGAATTGAATTGTGTGTGTGTCACTGGCTGTAAAGTCTCAATTTAAAGGCCTGGGTCTTACTGGGTCGGGTACAGAACTGCTGAGGATTAGTTGATTAATTACATTACATTACACCAGTGGTTCTCAACCTTTTCGACCCCGGCCCAAATTAATCATATTTGAACTGGGGAGCCCACCCCCCGACCCCGACCACTTATTTGCAATTGTAGGAGTTGAGGCATTGCATTTCGTTTGACTCGGCGACGGTATAATAATTATTCCTACACTAGGCCTACTTTCTTAATATTTGACAATTTGGCCAATGTTTGCCAAATTTTATAATATTGTTTGTTTATTAGGCCTACTTTTGATGCAGTTAAAAAAAAACATTTGGAGGTATTAAAAAGGTCTTAAAGTCCTTACATTGTCACTTTAGGTGCAGATACCCTGGTCTACACACTTTTCTACTGCATGTTGGTTTGTAGCCCTACTTTGTTTAGCCTACTCGTGAGGAAAGAAATGTTGCACATTAAGCATAGATCGATCCTTTCATGAGAAGTGAGTGAGAAGAGAAAAGAGAACCACTATAGTAATCTCATAGAATTTTCGAATAATAAGCTGAGCATCGTAGCATACTGTGTACTGTACTGTGTACTGTGTACTGCATACGGTATTACGGTGTGATGCAGAGGTATTACTATTGTGAATAAAAGGCTGGTCAAGGTCGGCAGTGGGAGAGGGTAGAGAAGAAACAAGGAGTTTTGTAACTGACTGTAGCAATCATTTGTGATCTCACTGCCATCGGACCAACCGCTAGAAGACGTTTCATCACAGCCTATATAACCACGTCACATCGACACGCTCTTCAAGGGGACGGTTGTGACCTGGTTGTGACCGAAAAATTAATTCGTTTTCAATCAAAGTCCTTAATGTACAGCAACGTCGTCACAGCAAGGTGACACGACGCGATCCATGTCACATTTGAGTTATCAATCAAACGTATATTTCGTAGTCACGATGCACCATGGGTAATATGAAAACACCAAGCGTCAGCTGCAGACAGTTGGTTCGGAAAGGGTAAATAAATCAAATCCCATCAGTTGATATTCAGGTCTGTTTGTTTAAATGGCACGAAGACGACGAAGTTGTTAATCATATACGTTTGAATAATAATAGGCCTACCCTATTGCCGTTGCGTTATAATAAGTAACGGTAAAGTAAACTAACGTATCGTACCTCGTACGACGGCGTCGCGCCACCGAACATAGCAGATCTACAAGCCCACAACGTGTCACATCGGTGACTCGTTGTGGGCTTGTCGATCTGCTGCCGTGTGCGGCGCACGAATCATTTTTAAGCCAAGAGAGGGCAGTAGTGTGTGGATATTGGCATCAGGCTGCTATTTAGAATGGGGCAGAAGCAGTGTTGCCATGTTTGCTTATTATAAGCGATTATGTGTGTGTGTGTGTGTGTGTGTGTGTGTGTGTGTGTGTGTGTGTGTGTGTGTGTGTGTGTGTGTGTGTGTGTGTGTGTGTGTGTGTGTGTGTGTGTGTGTGTGTGTGTGTGTGTGTGTGTGTGTGTGTGTGTGTGTGTGTGTGTCACTGTGTGTGTGTGTGTGTGTGTGTGTGTGTGTGTGTGTGTGTGTGTGTGTGTGTGTGTGTGTGTGTGTGTGTGTGTGTGTGTGTGTGTGTGTTTTTTAGTTTTTTTTATCGTGGAGGAGCTTGTTACTAAATTGTAGTTGCTTAGTTTGGGCTTCCTTCCTTATCTTGTTTAAACTAGTGGTCAAACATTTTGATGTTAAAGGCTGTCACAGCTGTCACTTCTTTGGGGCTTCTTTTCATAGACCTGGCGTTTATTTTCTATTTTTATTGATTGAATACTTTATTAGTCAGAATGTAAACAGCATGTCGTGGTAGACAAAAAGACAAAAAAAGCCTGAATTGTTGTTTCCATTGTGTTCAATTCATCAACAAAAAAAACCACCAAAATACAACATCATCAACACTTATAAAACACTATATGGTTGCTTATTCCTCTCGCAGAATCTGGCAACACTGGCGCAGTGTGTTTCACTAGTCTCCAGTCAGTGCTGTGAAAAAAAAGTGTGTTTACATTCTGAAGTTTAGATCAGAGAAGGCGTGATGGCAGTAAAAGTAACATGAACTGTAAAGGTTGGAAGGTAGACTAGTGATGTATCTAGTGTTTACTTTGATTGTACTGACACAAAGTAATTATGGCGAGGTCATTTGTCAAAATACCACCACCACCAGACCCAACATTGTTTTGGTGATGTCTGATGCATTTGTAAGTATCTCTCCCCTGTACATTAAAATTGTTATTTTGCTAATATGGGGGCTGGAGGGAAAAGGTGCTTTTCTGTTTCCTTCATGCAACATGTAGGCTACATTTGTACAAATGTAATAACATGATTATACCATATAATACTACGGTATATATGTATTGTATAATAATAATTATATTTTTCCTAAATGAAGGATGGGCGACTAAGCTTTGATCCTAGCAGTAGAGTTGTGCAGTTGCCATACATCCAGTACCTCAGAGAACTCGGCACCACCTTTACCAATGCTTACACCAACTCACCAATCTGCTGCCCCTCCAGAGCAGGTACAGTATGATGTAGGACAATGCTTAGTGTAGTTCTGCATGCTGCCATCTATCAGAGAATAATAATGACTTCATTCACAATACCTTGTTCTGTCATATAGATGAAGTCTGTGATTATTAATGTTACGTATAGGGCTGTCACGATTTCACATTTAGGTTGACGCTTAATTGCCACACAAATAATTGCGATTAACGATTTAATTGTGTTTTTTCATTGAACATTGGACATTGGAAGGTTACAATTTGTATTTCTGTTAGCCTTTTAGGATCCATAATCACAAAGAAATCACTGACACGCAATATCTTTTTATATTTTCTTCTTTCCAAAAAATGTACAAAATAGCATAAATAGTTGATCTACAAGCTTACAACACGTCTGGACGCTGTGTGGACGATTATGCAAGAAATAATTTAGACGATTATGTGATAATTATGACAGGCCTAATGTTATGTGCATGAATCAAATTATCCTTTATTTGTCAAAACACTGTAGCAGTGTATACGGCGTCCTGTGCCGTGCTTTTCTATTCCCCATCTGCTACAGAATAATAGCAACACATTTGTATTATTTGTTTCTTCTTAGCCATGTGGAGCGGCCTGTTTGTTCACCTGACTCAGTCGTGGAACAATTACAAATGCCTGGAAGCAAACGCCAGCACTTGGATGGATGTGTTGGAGGAGAACGGTTATCGTACCCAGAGCATGGGCAAGCTGGACTACACCTCAGGGAGCCACTCTGTGAGGTATAGGACCTGATTGGCCAGGCGTGTTCACATCACAACAATATATATATATAAACGGATAGCTTCTCATGCACATCCAGGTGGAGGAGGTGCTGGTAGGCAAGGTCTGAATGCAGGCCAAAGAGAACTTCCAGGGCGCCCGCTAAATGTCTAAATTGTAAATTGTATGACCGTCCTCCTAGTAATCGAGTCGAGGCCTGGACGCGAGACGTCCGATTCCTGTTGCGTCAAGAGGGCAGGCCTGTGACGCAGCTCGTGGGCAACGGGTCCACAGTGAGGGTCATGGCCAAAGACTGGGAGACCACAGACAGAGCCACGCGGTGGATCCGCCGCACGGCCGCGGCGTCTCAGCGCCAGCCCTTCGCCCTCTACTTGGGCCTCAACCTGCCTCACACATACAGAACCGACTCCCTGGGTCCCACTGCGGGCGGATCCACGTTTCGCACTTCACCATATTGGCTTAAAAAGGTATGTTCCGGGGGTGTCGATGGCCTAGTGGTTAAGGCCCGTATACCACACGCAGGGCTGTATTTTGCGTGTCTTAAGTACCATGTCTTATTACTTAACTTGAGACCTGGAGGCGTGGTCAATGCCATTTGGCTATTCTGAGTGGTCAAACAGCATTTTTTGCAAAATATTCTCCCCAGAATAGCGAGGCTAGAGTTCATGCGATTCTTAGTAGCATTGTTAATATTATGATGACATTAACATGTTGATCCTGATCCTTAACATTTACCTGTACAGGTGTCCTCTGATCTCATCTCTGTTCCCAAATGGCTGCCCGTGTCAGCCATGCACCCTGTCGACTACTACACCTCTTTTACCAAGAACTGTACTGGAGACTTCACCGAGGAGGACATCAGACGTATCCGGGCGTTCTACTATGCCATGTGTGCCGAAACAGACGCCATGCTAGGTGAGTGGTGACACACTGGTGAGTCGTTTGTTAGTTGTTAAAGAAACGGACACTTAAGGAGTGGCCTTTTTGACTCTCTTTAAGTGAGACTCTCTTTTTGACTCGCACTGATTCACACTGAGGAAAGCAGTCGGCCGTATAGCGTGGCGTCCCGTAACTGATCTGCTGCTGGGTCATTTCAAATATACTGTTTCTGGCAGAACCGCTGCCGCAACGATTCACGTGAACTGTGAATGACTTATTGCCAGTGGTTCTCAGCCTGTGTGCCCAGATGACAGTGAAGTGACAATTTGATTTAAGATCTTGTCAGGGTGGGGGTGGGGGGGGGGCGGGGACGGGGGAGTCCCCAGTTCAAATACCGGTATGATAATTTTAGGGGAGTCATGGCCTGAAAAGATTGAAAACCACAGAGCTATTCAACTGATTATCTAGTTATCCTGTCTACACAGTACACACACACACACACATGCACACGCACGTGCACACACACACACACACACACACACACACACACACACACACACACACACACACACACACACACACACACACACACACCTGTTCATTCAGTCAAATGTCTACCTGCAGCTCACATGCACTACTTCAAGGTCAAGGTAAACTTTATTGTCCACAAGGGAAATTTGTCTTGGGCTTTCACCCCAGCTACAGCCACACATAAAACATCAATGAGCATAAAAAATACATTACAGAGGAAGACACAACATTACACAATTGCACACATGATGTGGATAATCAAGCCTCACGCACTTAACTGTGTCTCTGTCCTTGTGTCTTCTCGTTTCTTTCCCCAGGTCAGGTCATTTCAGCTCTCCGAGACGCCGGGATTCTGAACAACTCCGTTGTGATCTTCACGGCCGACCACGGAGACCTGGCCATGGAGCACCGGCAGTACTACAAGATGTCCATGTTTGAGGGTAGTTCCCATGTGCCCCTTCTCATCACGGGCCCTGGGCTGGTGTCCGGCCTGCCGGCGGACCAACCCGTGTCCCTGGTTGATCTCTATCCCACTATACTGGGTAGGAAAGCACAAGAACACTGAGGCACACCAGTGGACAAGTAATGAAGCGTCCTTCATAGACTTATCTGCAAGATCATAATGTGTCGCAAAAATATATAACTACATAAATAGGCCTACATCGATCTAAATGTAAAATATTCACCTTTAAACCCATTCTGGGCGGGAACCCCTTTTGGTGTTTTAAGCATTATGTTATACTTTAGCTATTGAAAAATAGCAGATCTACAAGCTCGTGGCGCGGCAAGTTTGTAGGTCTGCTATTTTAGAAGAATCGTGAACAACATATTTTCAGATGGGGGTCGGTGGCCAATTACATAACATTTTTGGGGTCCTTGACATGAAATATTGAGCACCACTGATACAGAAACATACTGTTGGTATTTCAGAAAACTGTCAGAATTTAGAAGACATTTTTTTAATTTTGACGTCCGGCCTAAATGGGTTAATGACATCCCCTAGAAAGCCAGGTTGAAAGTGGTTAAAATATTTTTCTTTTAGGGTATAGAATTTGCCTCTTTGAGTATGCAAGAATTTATTTTGATTTATTACCGTTATGAAAATATGAATATTAAAATATTACAATCGTTTATTAATAATATTGTCACCGCAGAAACGTCTCCATATTCTAACCTTTTCTTTTCTTCGTAAATGAATGCCCTTCTTGATCATACTACAGAGTCACACACAGGCATCAAAAGTAGCAGATCCGCTAGCTGGAAACGTGGCGCGAGGCGACGCCGCTTGAGCTTGTAGATCTGCTGCTTTTGATGCTTTTGAATTTGAATCTTCAAATATAAGTTTGAGGTTTCCATGCGACAGAGACGACATATTGTAATAATAATGTGTGGTTGTCACAAACTCCTAAGGCACACCTGGACTTGTGTCACAGTGTGTAAGCCCAGGAATAAGAGAAGCTGTATGTGTTTCTGGTTCTGTTACAACAATGACCCCATTGTCTTTTTTCCTTGTAGAGGTCGCGGGCATCTCAGCTCCAGCTGACCTCAGCGGTCACTCCCTCCTTCCCCTGCTGTCCGCATCCAGGACCTCTCGCCAGGATCCCCATCGTCCAGAATGGGTTCTGAGTGAATACCACGGCTGCAACGTCAACGCCTCCACGTACATGCTGAGAACAGCTCGGTGGAAGTACATCGCATATGGCGACGGCCGGAGCATCCCTCCACAGCTCTTTGGTATGTTCCTGCGGTAGGCGTCGGATCGTTCATTGTTATCTTTTTACAGAATAAAATAAAAATAAATAAAGCCAGCTCAGTACAGTAAACTTACGGAAGTACCTCCATAAAAGTCTTTCACATTTTGTTTTATACTTACTTTTAACTTTTAAAATAATGGCTAATAATGTGGCTTGCTTCGTTGGAGTCACACATCATGAAGACATCATACAGGACTGATGACATCATACAGGACTGATGTCACAGGCTGGTTCTGTTACAGTTCGTTATAAATATTATTTATATATACTGCAATGTTATCTTGAATGTTTTACAAGTACCTTTTTTTGCTCCGGTGCCGAGGTAAAATAGGATACAGTAATAGGATACAGTACAGCAGCAAGCTAAGATGGCCACATTAAGACCGTTCACGTGCGATGACCTGTTTAAATTTAACAACGTCAACTTGGACCCCCTGACGGAGACGTATGGCATCCCGTTCTACCTCCAGTACCTGGCTCACTGGCCCGAGTACTTCATAGTGGCAGAGGCCCCGGGCGGCGAACTGATGGGCTACATCATCGGCAAGGCGGAGGGCTCGGTGGCCAGGGAGGAGTGGCACGGCCACGTCACCGCCCTCTCCGTGGCCCCCGAGTTCCGGAGGCTGGGCGTGGCGGCCAAGCTCATGGACATGTTGGAGGAGACCTCGGAAAAGAAAGGCGCGTTCTTTGTGGACCTGTTTGTGCGAGTGTCCAACCGGGTGGCGGTGGACATGTACACACGGCTAGGCTACGGCGTCTACAGGACGGTTACAGGGTACTACAAGGAATCTAATGGAGAGCCCGACGAGGACGCCTACGACATGAGGAAGGCCTTGTCCAGAGACACAAGGAAGAAGTCGGTCATTCCGCTGCTTCACCCTGTCAGAGCAGAAGACCTATAATGAATCTCGCACTGTGAAGTGAGAACCCTTGATGACAGTGTTTCCACACCTAAGCGCAAAACGGCCGACAGCCGCGGACAGAAGAAGCTGTGCGCAGCTTCTTTTTCCGGGTTTTTAGACAGCTGGTGGATGGAAATTAAGCTCCACCTCTGCGGACGACCGATGCGGAGGAGAGCGTTTCCGGGAATCTGGCCGTCGCGCAAGTCGTCCGCGGAAGTGGAGCTTATTTTCCATCCACCAGCTGTCTAAAAACCCGGAAAGAGAAGCTACGCACAGCTGAGAACGTGCGCAGCTCTTTAGTAAGTCTGGCAGCACCTTGAGTTGATCTGCTGCACCCACTATCCAACTGCATAGCGTCATAGTAATCTATTTTGCCATTGACTTGAATGGGAATTGTGGAGGGATAATATATATACACACACATTGGAGCGGTTCGTTAGCACTGCTCAAAAATGTACTGTGGCTCTCTGATGCTTCTCAATGCAAGAAATACATGTGCTCAATTATGTCATTACCAACAGGAATAGTTCTTAATTCTTGTTGGGAAAAAAAAGGATTACTTCTCCCTTTTTTTGTTTGTTAAAAGGACTGAGGAATGCATAGAATAACGACGGCACAGACCTGTGACTTATGCAGGGTTGGACTAATCAAGCTGACTAAACACAATTTCTTTCATAATCAATTCAATTTCAATTCCATTTATTTGTGAAGTTTTTCAGTGTCTATGAGGTGACAGTAGCCTACTTCATTAGACACCCTGGAGTCGTTTTTATGTGCAATGGTGTATTAACTTTGTATTTCGGGTTTCTTCCTGGAGGCTGAACCCTTGTCAAACGGGCCAATTAAATAAATAGTAATATATCTAGTAATATAGTGACATCACACTATCAGCCCCTCCCCTAACCCCTCCCCCTTTATCATACAACTACAGCGGTGGGTGCGGCTTCAGTTCAGGTGAATCACCACCCACCAGGCAAACCAGGCATGGGCGTGTCCACATAAAAGCATGATTTTAACAAATACTGTACACATTTTTGGAAAAGGTCCTTCCTCCTTACATTATAGGAAACAAATTGTGGCACTCCATCTTTAAGCACATTAGTTATTTGTATTAAAAAGGCGGAGTAAAGTGACCACCCATAGGCTGTAATAGGATGCAGCCTGTTTCATCGTGGACAAGGTGTTCAAACTGCACTGCTGCGCCTCTTCTTGTAGTGTTTGTCCACCTGTTGTTAACACTTCAAATGCTGTGACCTACTGCCACTGCAGTCATGAGGATAGGTCACAGAATCTGATAGGTAAACAAAAGTGGGTGTAGCCATTCAATTTAACCTGCCTCTTTAAGTCACTCATTAATGCTTCCTCTCTCATTTGTAGACCTAACGTTGGACAAGGGAGAACTTCACAACGTCCTGCCCAAGTTCCCTGACGTCTGGGCTCATCTTGATGGGCAACTGCGTGGCGTTGTAGACTATCCAGACGTTTCCAAAGCCGTTCACCTCTACAACAGACAGCAGTTTACTTCCTGGCGCCAGAGTCTGGGAACCAACTACAGCCGGGTCGTCGCCAACCTCAGGTGGCACGTGGACTGGCAGAAAGATCCGTCAGCCAATGAGAGAGCTATTGAGGAGTGGCTGATGGATCCATTGTAATACTGTGTACTGTATAGGCCTACTGTAGCAGTGTTTACACACACAGGGTGGCGGACCCATGTTTTTCGCACTGGGCCGGGGCACAGCCGCGGACAGAAGAAGCTGACGCCCAACGTTATTCCGGCTTTTTAGACAGCTGGTGGATGGAAAAGAAGCTCCACCTCCGCGGCTGACTGACGCGACAGACAGATTCCCGGAAGCGCTCTCCTCCGCGTCAGTCAGCCACGGGGGTGGAGCTTCTTTTCCATCCACCAGCTGTCTAAAAAGCCGGAATGACGTTGGGCGTCGGCTTCTTCTGTCCGCGGCTGTGCGCTAAGGTGTAGCTGCACTGATACTGTCACTATGTCAAAAAACATAATGCACAATAAATAAATAAACAAGAGATATTGTAAGATTTAACCATATGCACCTATGCATATAACCTGTTACCAGCTTGTTTGGACAATGGACATCGTACGACATTTTCCTTTGTTCCTCCTGTCGCTAACAAGCGAGCAAACCGCCGAGCCAACGAGAGAGCGCTTGTTATATTTTATTAATGTATTTGTACTGATGGGACAATATCATGGTTGTGGTTTGCCTCAGAACATGTTTATAATATCTTACGTCTTCAGTGTTTTGAGAGTTGAGACACACCGTTCACTGGAAGTAGAGACTGGAGATTGATTCTCTCTGAGACTTAAATTCTCCAGTGATAGTTATCGTGTTTGTGACTCTGGGAGACCCACTCTTTGGTGCTTGTTCCTATTTCTGTGTCAGACTGGTTCTGAATATTTTTTTATGTATTGTTCTTTATTAAAAAAAATATTGAAAAAAAGTATTGTTATATTTTTTGTAGTGCGGCCCAATGATTGAATATTTTAATTGCGATTAATCACATGATGTATCTAGTTAATTGTGCGATTAATCGCAAATACGTCTGTTCACATCTGTTCACAATGTACCTTATTTAATATGTTCTAGTATTTTATACCCCTATTAACATATGTGGAAAAGTGGAAAACATGCTGGGTTTATGCAAATTGTGATTAATTGCATGATTTATCTAGTTTAAGTTATCGCACAATTAATTGCAAATCAGTTTTTTTTATCTGTTCACAATGTACCTTATGAGGGAGTGGAACATATGTTGTATTAATATTCTATTATTATTGCATTGTTATTAACTGCCTTTTCAAAACTTCGGAGCTTCACAGAAGGTGGCAGGCCTGGCAGCAATGCACGGATGACAAAAAGTAAAGAAGAAGAAATTGACACGAGTGACCTTTATTTTGAAATTCGAGGCTTTCACTTCCGTGTCACTCAGCTCAGCAGAGCAGTCAGCAGAGTGAAACAAAGTTGCCAACGCACAGTGAATGGGCTGCGGTTGAAACAAGGTAGATATCAATAAAACTAGTAAATCAATGCATTGATTTGTTTTTTTATTGGTTTCAAATCATCTGCTTCTTTGAACGAAAGCAAACGTGTAGCACTGCACTAGTCTAGTGACTTAAAAAAAGGAAGAAAGTTGACGTATTGGTTCGTACTAGTTTGTTTTTACCACCAGCTATATAACTGTCAAATGTGTTAATCAGTTGTTTCGCTACGAACTAGGGTCACATTATAGACACCTTATCTTTCTGGGAAGAGCTCATTTTGTGCTACATAACGTACCCAAAGTGAACTAATCTGAAGGATCTAATTTTCAGCTAGCAATGTTCTTTGTAATTTTCATTAGTATTATCGTTATTACCTTGTTGTTATATTGTTGTTGCTATCACAGTTTGTGGGACATTCCACACACATGTATGTACTATGTATGTATGTATGTATGTATGTATGTATGTATGTATGTGAGTGGGAGAGAAGACTCATTCATGCATCTTGAATCCTAACAACACAATTTGGTGTAATTGTGTCCCGTTGGTTTCACACAGATCACCACAGTATGTCCACTAAAGAAGTGAAAGCAGCACTGAAGAGTGCCAGGGAGGCCATTAAGAACAAAGAATTCAAAGAGGCTCTTAAACATTGCAAAGTAAGAAACGTGAAACACACACACTCACCCACCCACCCTGCAAACATACTCCTCTTCTAGGGCAAGGCAAGGGTTCCCAAATTGTCTAGGCTGCGACCCATCCCAAATAAATAATCATATTTGAACTGCGGACTCCCCCACTCTGACAAACATTTGGAATTGTAGCAGTTGAGGCATTACATTTTGTTTGACACAGATATTGTGAAAATAGCAGCTCTACACGCCTGTTGAGTGAGACCTAGGGAACAGTGGATTTTATCGTTGCGTTTTCTTTCTACTTCATTGGTTCTTCTGGTACCACTATCCGACTAAGGTTGCTGACAGATTTGATATCAACCTCACTTCTTTAGGCCGTGTTGAAAGTTGAGAAGAACAACTATAATGCCTGGGTCTTCATCGGCTTGGCGGCGTGTGAGCTGGATCAGCCGGAGCAGGCTCAGACTGCCTACAGGAAGGCTATCGAACTGGAGCCTGAGCAGCTACTGGCATGGCAGGTATTAAGGCATGTTTAACTAAAACCAGGTTCTACAAATGTCAGTTTTCTGTTTCTATGTCAGTGGTTCTCAAACAATTTCATGTTCAAGGACCCACAAAATGATATGTATTCGGCTGCTGACCGGCCTGACCCACATCTGAAAATGCTTTGTACCGGCCGGGACCACCCAGAAGCAATGATTTGAGTTAAAAATGTTCTCTTTACAAGAAAGCAGATCTATATCTGCTGTTTTTTCAACAGCTAAAATGATGGTTAAAGTGGTTAAAAGCTAAGGTGACACGGATGCGTTCAAGGTCTTAATGGGTTGACCACTTGTACCACATAGGCGATGAAAATAGGCGATCTACAAGTTCTGCAACACGTTGTGAACTTTGTATATTTGCCATTTTCGGAAAAAGAGAATTTGGTGAAACGACATGAAAGAGTAAAAGGAACAGACCAAGTACGTATAGAGGCTGTTAAGTATATATTATATGGGCTTTGCCATCCTGTCCTACACAAAATCTACAAGCTCAACCTCTGCTTCCCCCTGTTTATTATACATGAAGATTTATTATGATTCTCATCTTTATTTCACTACATCTCACATTCAGCTCAGAGCCCATGGAAATTCACTGCCAGCGACATTCTACTTACTCGAGAGGTAATCTGGGTTGCGTTCAAAGCTACATTTCTGTTTACAGGGCTTGGCTAATCTTTATGAGAAGACTGACCAGTGGGATTTCAAAGTGGAGCTACCCGACGTCTACCAGAAGCTCATTGAGCTGTATGCCAGGTATGCTACCTCTTTGATATCAAAGTCATTTAGAACATACACTGGCCGCTATGGTTATTTATGATATACCATAACAGTGGTTGTCAACCTTTTCAGGACGTTATCCCCAAAATAGTCCTATCATTTGAACTGGGGACCACCACACCCTGACAAGCACTTGGGATATAGGAGTTGAGACGTTCAATTTCGTTTGACTTGGTTCCTCAGATGAATATTGAGAAAAGAGCAGATCTGCTAGCTCAATGCCCCACAACCAGCTATTTTCAGCTATTATATAATATAGTTTCTTGATTACATTTGATGATGTTGTCTCCACCAGGCCGAAGGCATGGGGAGAGAGTATGCTTTGCACTCCGTCTGTGTGTGTGTGTGTGTGTGTGTGTGTGTGTGTGTGTGTGTGTGTGTGTGTGTGTGTGGTCTGCTACCAGCTAATCTCCGGCACCGTTAACCTGGTCGATGCCAAATTTTGCACACACACTCCCTGGATGCCAACGATGAACTCTGCCCCAAATTTTCCAGAACGGCCTGTTATAGCGCCACCAGGAGTCTGACTTTTGTAAAACACAACAATGATTTGAGGAACAAAATGCCTCAAATCACCCAATTGCCATCCAAGGCGTAAGAAGAAATGGCACCCTTCTCACATTGGCCTATTATAGCGCCACCAGGAGGCCACAACCTGCCCTGGTGGAGACCTGTGCCTCGAGGGGCAATAGGGAGACCACCTCCAATCACTGCAGAATCAGATGTGCTATTATATTGTGCAAGTGGTCAAGGAATGATTTGTTCTTCATTCACAGCTCGGACAAAAACAAATGTTATGACGTGATAAAGAAGTTGTCAGACATCTATCAGTCGGACAAAGAATATTTAAAGGTATGTTGTGTGTGTGTGTGTGTGTGTGTGTGTGTGTGTGTGTGTGTGTGTGTGTGTGTGTGTGTGTGTGTGTGTGTGTGTGTGTGTGTGTGTGTGTGTGTGTGTGTGTGTGTGTGTGTGTGTGTGACTGTGTGTGTGTTAGGGATGCAACTAACGATTATTTTCATAATCGATTCATCTGCCGATTATTTAAACGATGAATCGATTCATCGGATTATGACACTTATTTAGCTATCACCTTAAATATATATTTTAGACAAATATTTTAGACAAAAAATATAATTAATTCAAAAATCTATTTAATTAGCTGCTGATTAGGCTGCTATTCAAATAAAGGACAAACAAAATTAAAAAATAATTAAAGCAACTCATGGTGTCTTAATATAGGCTTATTCTGACTCACATACATTTGATTAAAGAATAGCTACACATGTGTCAGTCTAAAAGGAACAGTACTCTTCTGAACTCAAATAGGTAATTTAAAAATAAATATTCAAGCCATATGTTTTGTTCTTGATACTAATGGTTATGTGTCATATTTTGCTTTGCAGTCACTACTGTGCATGTACAACTATCATCAGATTGTAAGGCAAGAGAGATGGATCACTCCTCTTTAGTTTAGTTACACTTAACACTGGAAAAACTATGGTTAAGTGGGAAATCATCTATGATAAATTGCAAAAAAACTCTAGTGATTAGTTGCCAATTCGATTAATCGATTACTAAATTGTAAGTGTGAGAGAGAGACGTGTGAAGGAAGAGATGTTGAGGGCATGTTAGTGACCTTTGTCTAACATATTTCAAAAACCAAAAACTATAGCTATAGTGCGGATTATAGTTTCAACATGCAGTGCTTCAAAACAAGCTTTCATGTGTAATTGTTTTTGCAGTTGGCCAACGTCTGTCTGCGGCTCATTGAGCTGAAAGTAGAGGATGCTGTAGAGAAGAAAGAGTTACTGGAGCTGTGGAAGCAGATGATCCGTTTGCTCTCAGATGCAGAGGAACGGGACGAACAAGCTCAGCAACATGTAAGTTCCCGTTTATTTTATTTGTTTTTCTTTTTTTACTTGATGCCTTTTTGTTGGATGTATCCTCTGTATCTGTTGCTTTTTTTGTGGGTTTTTAACCTTGATGTTTTGTGTAATGTTTTCATTTCGTTTTTTCTCATGCTGTACAGCACTTTGGTCGGCCTTTGGTCTTTTTAAATGTGGTTTATAAATAAAATTGACCTAACTTGACTTCCCTCAGTGTGCAATACAACAAGTATTACTATTGCCTTCTTGACAGAAAATTCCGTATCGATGCAAATAATATAAGATCGCCTACAGTATATAGCTGCATGGGGAGCCTTTGAAACGTTTTGAAAAGGTTTGAATGACAAAAACATATTTTTGACTAATATTTGACTATATTGTCATGCCCAAAATAGGGATGCCAGGTTGAAAGTGGTTAAAAGTTTTAACAATGTCATCACTGTGCTTCACAGGGCTGTTACACGAGTTAGGAATATTACAGGATAATATACTAGAGAGGGTATGCAGTGATGTGACACCATCATCATACCCAGAAGTTAATCGCCTACTGAGTGACAAAAAACTACTTTCTGGCCTTGACAGCCCATACATCCAAAAACAGAAAAGTCCTATACTGTATGCTTGCGTTAAATGACATCAAATTCACTTTGCCACTCACTTTATGCATACGCATACCCTGTACTCTGTATGACAATTTATACTGCTACCCATTGAGAACATACAGGCTGACTGGATGAAATTAAAAGTTATGATTTTGTGAAACTGGGGACACCAGTGGGAAACACTGAACGAGTAATACTTTTCTGCTCATTGCTGTGGTTGTTCCTACAATGACAGCTGATCACGGCTTTTGAAAGAGCCATGGTTCTCACCGACTCTGTGCCAGGAGATGAACACAGGAGGCTCTCGGCCGACTTTGTCAAATGCCTGTCCAAGGTAAGCATACTCCGCTGACATTTTTGCTTTAGCATCATCGTGATTGATGCAATACTCCATGCCTATTCTCACAGATGCGTTGCAAGAGGTCAGAGCTGGGGAAATATACCAATAATATACCGATTTCGTGATATGAGAGTAGGAATATCACAGTATTATGTTGGGCCATTTCACATTATTATGCATTTACTTACTTACTTACTTACTTATTTGACAAATTAAAGACACAAATTCACATGATTATCATTACAATATCGATATCAAGGTGTTTGATCAAACATCTTGATATTTTATCCATTTGTCCATATTGCCCAGCCTGGTGGACTGGAGTGTTTTTTCCCCAGCAACAGCAGCTGATGAATCTTCCATCTCTCTGTAGCTACCACACCAAGCGGCCAAACTGAAAGAGGCCTGTGATGCCACTCTGTCCCTCTATCCCACTCAGAGTTATCCTCTGGAGGTTCTCTGCTCTCACTATCTCAAAACAGGTAAACGGGGTGTGTGTGTGTGTGTGTGTGTCTCTCTCTCTCTCTCTGTCGTCCTCACGAGCCCTCCATTGTGGCCAGGTCGTTCGTACTTTGCGCTCCTGCGTCGTTCTTGAGCACATCCACATATGTGTGGGACGTCCTCGTGATCGACGCCGGTGTGTTGTTGGTTCCAACAGCACCATATTTGAAACTACCAAATAGCAGGATCTCGGATTTTGACTCGTTCAGCTGGATATTGTATATTATATCGGCAAAAAAGTCAATATTGGACATCCCTATATTTGTATTTATATCATGCCCCTCTGTGTAAGTAAGGCCCTGCTTCTACCAACATTAATTCTGACAATGCCTTTACCACTTAAGCCCTATTTTAGGCTGGAACGGTGTTGCATGGAATTAAATCTCGGATTTTGACTCGTTCAGCTGGATATTGTATATTATATCTGCAAAAAAGTCAATATTGGACATCCCTATATTTGTATTTATATCATGCCCCTCTGTGTAAGTAAGGCCCTGCTTCTACCAACATTAATTCTGACAATGCCTTTACCACTTAAGCCCTATTTTAGGCTGGAACGGTGTTGCATGGAATTAGCGGAAATTGCCGATCTACAAGCTCACAAAGCATTGCACCGTGGCTGCTACTGTCGCTATTTTGGAAACTCTTTGTGGAGTAAATGGGCAGTAAAATGCACAGCTAATGCTAACAATTGTCATGTGTTCCAAGGTGTCCTCGGTGAGGACGCAAGCAACTGTTTTGCCCGGCTCCTGGAAATGGTCCCGGACAGCGGTTTAGGCCGTCTAGGTCTCGGCACCCAAGCTCTGCAGGACGGCAAATATGTAGATGCCGTTACGGAGCTGGAACGAGGTTTGTACCATTATGCACTGAAAATAATGATTTATTTTTGGACGCACGCAACGTTATTGTGGTCTTATTGCTGGCGTGTGACGTGTCTTTTCCGCTGTGTTCTCATCAGGGTTAAAGACAACAGGCTCCAGCCCAGGCTGGTGCAGTCTGGCTCAGGCCCAGCTCCGCATGCACAGATACTCAGACTGTGCCACGTCCTGCAGCCAAGGTGACCGATGACCAAGAGCTTTTTTACTTTTGTGTAGCTCAAAATTGTGTTGTGTTCACACCAAACCTTCCTCCTCAGTTTGAACCATTTTCAAGTCTTAAACATTAAAAGTTTCATATTGCTACCGCCCTTAGTTTGCACCCAAAAATATTCAACTGCTTCTTGTTATAATAAAACAAGAATTATTATTATTTGTTTATTTGTCCCCATTAGCTGAAGGCCAAAAAAGAAATGAGACGTTTGCCCGGGACCCAAACTAGTGAAAGTAGCTGATCTACAAGTTCACAACACGCCGCATTGTGAGCTTGTAGATCGGCTATTTTCACTGTTTCTTTAAAAAAAAAGGTTTTCTAATTAATGGAATTTCTTTTCTTTGATTCCTTCATGAAATTACAGCAAATACTCATTGAATTATGCAAGTGGCGCGCTATGAGCTTGTAGATCTGCTATTTATTTTAAATCGAAGAGCGACTGACATAGAAACACAGCTTTTTCAGAAAACTGTCAGGATGTAGAAGACATTTTTAGAATCTGATCACAGGTCAGAATGGGTTAATGCAAGTGGATGGGAGGAGAAATCCGGTGCCGTCTCTCTATTCATACTCTAAGGTCCCGACTCCCGACCGAGTGTTTGGGAACCAGTGCCCTGGCCTATAGCACAGCTAGACTCCTGTGTGGTCTGAGGCGTGAGGCTGGGTGTGTTTGAGCCCATCTGACTCCTCGCCAGTCTGTGTGTGTGTTTGAGCCCACCTTGTTGCATCGTTCCTATAGGTCTGACCCTGTGCCAGTCTGGAGATGAGACGCTGAAGCTAAGCCTCCTGAGGCTGAGGCTGGAGGGCCTGGTGAGGAGCCTGGAGGAGAAGGCTGCAGAACAGGCCCTGCAGACGCTCACAGAGGTACTGTTGATGTTAGTTTGAGTCTAATTTAGTTTGTTTTTTTTGTCATATTTTAACGCTTCTGAAATGTTTTAGTGTCGCTCTAATTTTAGTCGACTAAATATCCTAAGATTGTAGTCGACTACACTTTGTTTTTCCCTGAAAATACAGTAGCTGATCTACATAAAGCTCACAACACGTCACAGCTTGTAGATCTGCTATTTTTAGAGTGCAACCAAGTATAAAATGACTTTTACTGGATCTCTTCTCCACTATCCCCCCCCCCCCCCTAACATTTTAGTCTACTGTCTAGTTTTTATTATTTGGCCTTAAGACACTAGGAAGTTGTTACCTCTTGTTGCTAAAGGACAAATTCTTGTTTGTTTTGGGGTGTTGTTGCTGCTTGTTGCTGCTCGTTCACATGTGTCATGGGGTTCATCTGTGACGTTCGTTGAATTTGACTTCTGATTCTTGCCAGTCAACTGTTTCTCTTTGCAGAACATGCGTCCGATTTTAATTTAATTTATTTATTTGACTATTCAGCAGTTGTCCCACAAAGTGTCCTGCATTGTCTTGCGGTTTGAACAAAAACGTTGAATGTCTTCTGGTTTTGATTTGATTTATTTTTGTTTTAGATCCCAGGTGCTAAAAATGATCCTGTCCTGATGGCCTTTAAAGGAAGAGCATATCTGAATAAAGGACAGGTGGACCAAGCCCTCCAGGTAAAGTACCTGTACACTCCTTTGTGTTAATTGAACCCCAAAGTGTGTACACATTTTAACTTTATAATTTAACTATTGAAAAATAGCAGATCTACAAGCTCATAGCGCGCCACTGAGTAGATCTGCTATTTTTGAAAACTTTCAGAGCCAAAGTTTTTAACTATATCTTTGCTTCTGGCGGTTAGCTTAGCTAACCTTCCTCTTTCAATCAGTGCCAGGGTTAAAAAGATAGGCTGTCTTATCATAAGAAACAAAAATGAAATGAAAACAAGAAATGTCACCGTTACAATAATTGCTTCCATCTTTGAATGTGTCTTTGGCAGGTATCGTCTGAGCTACTTGGATCTGACCCTAACTTTGCACCAGGCTTGGCACTAAGAGGGCTTGCCCAGTTAGCCCAGAATCAGCATCAGCTGGCTGAGCTGAGGTAGGGAAACTTAAGGCTGTGATAAGCAAATTATTTCTCACTGCGTCAGTCTATGAATGCTGTGTGGGTAATGTCTATAGACCATGCACTGATGTCCCGAAGTCACTGGTAGAGAGGGCCCTAGAGGGTGCTATTCCCCTGGTTTGTGGGGTTATTTCTTTCTACATATATTATGTACAAATATGCCAAGAAAGAGTAACACAATAAATGCTAGAAATGATTCAAACAGCCCATAGACTAAATTTCTGGGCTTCTGCGAGTTGCACGCAACATGTACAATGATCCAGAGCCATGTCCCTGACAGAAAAGCCCACACAGTTCTTATATGAGGGGATCTAAGACACCCCTGTGTGGATCTCATCACAGAAAATATTCCCACAGACTGGGGGAAAAGTGCCCTCTAGCAGCAGTGACGTCAGACTTCAGTGCTCTATTTAGCTAACCGTTAATGGGGTAAAAAAGAAAATTGTCTTCCTACTGTAGTTTCATGCAGGCAGCAGCTCAGAGCCCAGATTGCGGGGAATACTTTTTCCTCCTGGGACAGCTCTACTGGGACATGGGAGAAGAGACTCGTCAAGACAGGACCAAGGCTCACACGCACTTGCTGAAGGTCAGTGAGATTGACCTAATAATGTCCTAATCTTTGCATTTTTTTGCATTTCACGTTTGAAAGAGTAAAAGTCCGCACAACAGCGTTGCTGCTGTGCTAAAGCTGCTTCTATCTTTACTTTAAAACACCGAAAGTGGTACAGGTGGCACAACGTTTCGGGCCACAGATGGCCTTCCTCGGGTCCAGACGTTTATTCTTTAAACTCCGTGTCCAACACCAGCGGCGAACACGATGTCCGCAACCCACTTCTGACATTCTCACCATATCTTGCCTCCGAGTCGTTTAGCTGATGCTCTTCACCTGGAGCATCAGTGAGATTGACCACATGAATCCTAGCTTACTTTACCTTTTCTCGGCCGAACATTCGGCGAAAATAGCTAATTATTATTTCAAAACATTTCACCCTCAAAAAGCTAACTATTTCATGAATAGATACAATTAAAATCTAAGAAATTCCATAAATGTATGAAAACAAATGCTTAAGAAGTAGTAAAAATAGCTCATCTACAAGCTCACAACGTGGCGCGAAGCCTTGTTGATCTGCTATTTTCACTAGTTTGCGTCCCCGCGGGCAAACATCTAATTTCTCTTTGGGGTCTTGAGCTAAAAAGTTTGGGAACAACTGTATTAACCCATTTTGGGCGGGAACCGCTTTTGGTGTTAGCATTATGCTGTGCTTTAGCTATTGAAAAATAGCAGATCTAAGCCTTAACAAAAAAGTGGCTTACAAATGTTATACCAACTATAAATTAATGGATTGATTTAATCTATGGTATATTTATCATGGAAAGAATTACATTCAGCTTTAGAGGCCAGGTTGAAGTCTTCACAGATAACTGGTTTAGATGGATTGATATCTCGACAATGAGACCTGATTTTGTTTAAATTAATTTGTTTAACCTGCAGAAGCAGTTACACCTGTTTGAGATACTTGTATTTGTGATCATCAATAGAGAAGAGAGGCAGATTTCCCCCCTTGTGTGTATGTATATTGTCTTGTTTTGTTTTGTCTGTATTGTCAACTGCCAGTCGTTTCGTTTTCATGTTTGTCTGATTAAAATTCAATAAAAAGTAAATTGGAAAAAAATAAAAAAAATAGCAGATCTACAAGCTCATAGAGCGCGCTACGAGCTTGTAGGTCTGCTATTTTTGAAAATATCGTGAAAATGTGCCTTAGATCTTCGAATATATACAGTATGTCAGTGTTTCAGTTTTTAACTAAAATCTTTGCTTCTGGGAGGTCCCTGGAACAACATATTTTCAGATGGGGGTCGTTGCCATATTACATATATCATTTTTGGTGTCCTTGACATGAAATATTGAGAACCACTGATGTAGAAACATGAGGTTTTTCAGAAAAAATACATTTTCTTTTTAATTTCGACGTCAGGCCTAAATGGGTTAAGAGCAAACGGACACAGACCAGCTGTAGAGGAATGGGTGGGGGGAACCTGTAACCTTTCCGTGAAGAGCTGGCGGTCTCCACCTCCCATCTCTTCTTCTGAATGTGCATCGTTCTGTTCATCAGGCAGCGAAGCAGGACCCCTACCTGGGCGGCGCGTTCCGCTACCTGGGACATTACTACCGCCAGGTGGCGAAGGACCGCGGCCGAGCACGGGGCTGCTACAAGAAGGCCTTTGAGCTGGACGGCGGCGACGGCGAGTCGGGCGCCGCCTCGGTGGACCTCAGCATGGCGCAAGGGGACATGGTGAGGACGACGACCCTAGTAGGGGCCGTCGCGATTATACACGTTTAACCCATTCTGACCTGAGATCAGATTCTAAAAAATGTCTTCTACATGCTGACAGTTTTCCATTCTGACCCGAGATCAGATTCTAAAAAATGTCTTCTATGTCAGTCGCTCTTCGATTTTTCAAAAATAGCAGACCTACAAGCTCGTGGCGCGCTACGAGCTTGTAGGTCTGCTATTTTTCAATAGCTAAAGCACGACATGATGCTAATACCAAAATGGGTTAAGTTGACGATTAATTGTCACGCAAATAATTGCGATTGAATTGTGTTTTTGGCCATTGGACATTGGAACATTTAATATGAATAGAGAGTTTGCCTTTTAGGCTTCGTAATGAAAAGGTGCACACGGACAAAATTGACTGAAATATACCAAGATATTGCTGGCAATCTTATAAAAATGTATACTTGTAAATGGTACAAATTGTGGAAATGGCGTGTAACATATAACGATTGACAATTATGACAAAATAATTGTGACATCTCTAGATCCTAGTGCAAGCAAACACCGTGGTATCAATGCAACCTGCATGTCAAAACAAGTGGCTGGAACAAAGTGGGGTGCAACAGTTGATTGATCGTGGGAGGAGGGGAGTTGCACCACTCAGTTCACACGGGTGTGATTTTTGTGTAGAAACAGGAACTCGGTTTAGCTCCTCCCCTTTCTCCTCCAGGGTGATTCTGTGTTTATTCCTACTAACAACAACATGTTTGAGAGCAGGGACAACTGTGGCTCAGGAGGTAGAGCAGGTCGTCCAATGATCCATGGGTCGGCGGTTCGAATCCCGGCTCCTCCTGTCTACATGTCGATGTGTCCTTGGGCAAGACACTGAACCCCAAATTGCTCCCGATGTGCTGGTTGGTACCTTGCATGGCTTCCTCCGCAATCGGTGTATGCATGGGTGAATGTAATGCACAATCTATGCAATCTATCTCCTTGGATAAAGGCGCTATATAAATGCACCATTTACCATGTTTAGGCCAGTGGTGCTGTCTTGAGAGATTAGATTATCAACCATCAATTGATAGAATCAATTGACTATCGATAGTTGCAGCCCTAGTTGAAAGCCATCGTGTTCCATTACATTATTGGTTTCAATAATGTCTCTTCTCGGGGCACGGTGGCACAGTTGGTAGTGCTGTCGCCTCACAGCTAGAAGGTCCTGGGTTCGATTCCCGCTCGGGACGCTGTGGGTGCTGGCGGCGTGTTTCCTCCTCCGCGTCATCAGTGCCCATACCCGAAGGCGGGGTTGGCGAAAGTGTGGAGTTTGCATGTTCTCCCCGTGTCCCCTAGGGTAGGTACCATCACAAAAACATGCAGTAATCCTGGTCACTAAACTGCCTCCCCCTGGCCAGCCGGGGCGCCTGATGGAGGGGAAAGGAACTGGTTGGAATAACGTGTTCCTTCCACGCGCTACGTCCAACCAGGGAAACTCCCCCCGTCAGGTGTAAAGGAGCAACTTGGACACTCAGGCATGAAGGAAGCATGAGTTCAAGTCCGTTGCTCTCCCCTTGTCCCCCATATATGGGGACTAGGTTGGTGGAGGGTGTGTAGAGCCCAGGATCACATTAGATGATTGACACAGGGGTGAAAAATGGGTTACAAAATCGTGGGATAAAAAAAAAAAAAAAAAAGTCTCCTCTCTCTCTCTCTCTCTCTCTCTCTCCCTGCCACAGGACACTGCTCTGGCAGTGCTGCAGTCAGTGTTACAGAAAGCCACTCCGGGCTCGGCAAAGTGGGCCTGGATGCGAAGAGGCCTTTACCACCTGAAGGTTGGACAGCACCCACAGGCCATCGCTGAGTAAGACTCTGACATTTGCAGGGATTAAAGTTCTCAGTCACCAGTCTCACGGTCACCACGATTGATTTCAGTCATTTGGATTCCATAGAACAGTGGTTCCCAAACGCTTTCGTATCAAGGACCCCCAACTCAACTAGACCACGGACCCCCCATTTGAAAACATATGCCAGTGACCCCCATAAGGGAGGATTTTTACGGCTCTAGCAGTGATTCCCGAAACACATTCATTTCATGGACCCCCAAATTCACACGCATTATGCTACGGACTCCCTGATTTAATGGCTTTTCTATCTCTGGTACCCCAATTTATATTATAAAACCACTGTTAATTTAACTCAGTGTACAAATGGAACCAAATGGAGTTACAGACTCATAAGGGTCCATTTGGTTCCTTTTGTCTCTAATTGAGCCAGGGACCCCCTGTAACTCCCTCAAGTACCCCTAGGGGTCCCCGGACCCCACTTTGGGAACCCGTGCCATAGAAGTCAAGTCGGCATGTCTTCTATAGACCCTATTCACACACTGTCCATTAAGTTAACGTAATGCAAAAGGCCAACATGGGCCGCCGCGTGAATAGGTTCTATCGAAGCATGGCCACACACCGAAAATAGTCTAGAGATCTACAAGCTTATACGACACGTCTCAGCGGGTGGTTGAAAGCAATTGTGACGATTCGACGGCGTCTTCTGTGTGTCTGCGCGTGTGTGTAGCCTGCAGGCAGCTCTGCGGGCCGACCCAGAGAACTGGGTGTGCTGGGAGTGTTTGGGCGAGGCCTACCTGAACCGGAGGAGCTTCACGGCTGCCCTGAAGGCCTTCAGCAAGGCCCACCGGCTCCACCCCGCCTCCGTCTACAGTGTCTACCAGGCGGCGGCCATCAAACAGACCCTGGGCAAGTTCAAGGAGGCTGTCGCCGAGTACCTGCAGATCACGGCACAGGAGGACTATGTCCCTGCTCTCAAAGGTGTGTGTGTGTGTGTGTGTGTGTGTATACTATACTGTATGTGAAAATGTCTTGTGCCAAGGACCCCCCCCCCCCCCCCATAAGAAGATTTTAACCCATTCTGACCTGAGATCAGATTCATACGAAGTTTCCACTGGACACACACTGGTCTGATTAACCCATTCTGACCTGAGATCAGATTCTAAAAATGTCAGTCGTTCTTCGATTTTTCAAAAATAGCAGACTTACAAGCTCGTAGCGTGCCACTCGGTGGCGCGCTATGAGCTTGTAGATCCGCTATTTTTCAATAGCTAAAGCATAACGTAATGCTAATACCAAAAGGGGTTCCCGACCAAAATGGGTTAAATTGTGTTAAGAAAATATTCAACATTTTCCAGAAGCTCAAAACATAATGGATGAAGTGGTTAAAATGATTGTGACGATGTGTTTCCTTTTGCTATTAAAGCCTTTATTAAACGTTACCGTTTTCTACTTATTTCATTCTGTGACGTGATATATTGATCTACTACGTACGTACATATCATTGTGTCCAGGTCTAGGAGAGTGTCAGCTGGCCCTGGCTAAAGGTTTGATGGAGGATTGCAGAGATGGAGGTGCCATAGACCTCATCCAACAGGCCATACAGAACCTCTTCAGGTATGCATTAGGAGAAGTGATACAGCAATATGAAGTATTGGGTGCAACAGTTAACGAAACTAATACTTTTAATCAATAAAGAATTCTCTATTTTAACCCATTAAGACCGGGAAAGCATCCGTGTCATTTTAGATATTTGTTTTAAAATACAAAGTGACTAATCTTTTTTTGTATAGCCGACTCTAGCATCAATCTGCAATTTCTTCAGCTGGTTGGCTGTATGTCTGCGAAACGCAGCAGCCGGACATCAAATTATTGACTAGATCCATCCATGCATCCATCCATCCATCCATCTATGCATCCATCCATCCATCCACCCATGCATGCATCCATCCATGCATCCAACCATCCATCCATCCATCTATCCTCCTGTTGAGTCCTCCATTAATTCACCTTTGCTTCTGTCCTGACCTTCCTCCAGGGCAGTGGAACTCCGTCCAGACCTGTCCTGTCTGTGGAAGCTGCTTGGAGACGCCTGCACCACCACCGTGGGAACTGTGTCTCCGAACAGAGCCCAGGTCCTGGTGCCTGGCCCGTTGGCTGGCTTAGAACCCTCCACCCACAGCCACAGTCTCAACCAGGCCCAGACACTCAAAGTTGGGGAGAGGTATTCTTCTTTCTATATTGAGCAGAACCTACAATGTAAAATCGGTCAATATTGACAAATCAGTAGCTGACTATTATGCCACTAACATGTGGAATGCTCTACCACCAGCCATCAAAAAGTGTGACCCCCTAACCTCCTTAAAAACCGCCATAAAAGAGCACCTGGACCTAGACAAGTGTTCTAGCTTTCCAAAATATATATATTTTTTTCTGTAAATAAAACGTACTGCTTCTAGTATTGACAGTGTTATCCTTTTAGCATTATTGTATAACTGTGCCTCTGTACTTTTTTTGCAAACTTTGAATAAAGTATTCAATCAATAAATAAAGGACATTTGTCCTGTAGGTGCTATGGGCGTGCCCTGAAGCTGATGCCCGAGGCCCCCAGCCTGTGGTACGCCCTGGGTCTCAACTACTACCAGCAGGCCCACATACCCTGCTCTGCAGCGGTGGAGGACGGCTCTCTGGCCCTGCTGCTGGAGAAGGCCCAACAGGTGACACCCATTAAAGACCTGAGGACCAAAATGTCGTCTTCTTTTCTGAAAAACGTACTTTTTGAGTGGTGCTCAAACTTTTTTATGTCAAGGACCCCCAAATTATAATGTATTTATTACATGGCTTGTTTGAATGCTTGATTCTGATTGGTCAATCGCTGAATTCAGCGGCGAGTTATGTGTTGATAATGACCGCTCCGCTGTATAACAGACCTCTGCCTAATCAAACCCTCTGAGCACCAGCTGCGCGGCTGCGCCCCGTTTGATTTACTGCTGTTTCCAACATGACAGCCATGTAAACACACACACACTAGTGACACACAATGTCATTTACAGCTAAACATTGCTCTCAAAAATGTTTTTGAAAACATTTGAGCGAGAAATAGATGAAGCAGTACCCGAAAATGGATTTGATTTGATCAACTCACTTCCTCGTTTTCCGGCCAGACGCAGCCAGCGCGAACTTATGGAATACTTTTTTTGTGTGTTTTGCGTCAATGTATTAATTTATGTTAGGTAGCCATGTAATAAGCGGGATAATTCGCCTCAGTGGTTAAACTCCTTGTTGGTGAATGATCTCCCGACAATGACCACCTAGCCAGATATTATCCCTTACTTGGCCGCTTACCCCCCCATCTAAAACTATTTTGTTACAGCCAGGGACCTCCCAGAAGCAAATTCAAAATGTTAGCTATATAATACATACAGTATATTCAAAGATTTGTATATGTGCTATTTTTGAATAGCCAAAGCATAACATATAAACATTTAAATAACGGTTTTAATGGATTGACATTGATATTGCTTAGGATTTGTTATACATTTACCATTCTTCCCTTGTTTCTCCTCTCAGTGTGTGAAGAAGGCGATCATGATGGACAGTGGGAGCCACAGCTACTGGAATGCCTTAGGAGTGATCGCCATGAACAAATGTGATTTATCCTTATAAACCTAAACCTATGTCACTGTTGTAGTCAGTAGGCCTTGGCCTTGGCCTAGATTAGTGGTGCACATACATTGTTATAATTTAGCTATTGAAAAATAGCAGATCTACAAGCTCATAGCGCGCCACCGAGTGGCGCGCTATGAGCTTGTAGGTCTGCTATTTTTGAAAAAAATCACACCCATGTGAATTGAGTGGTGCAACCCACCCCCCCCCCCCACCTCTCTCTCATTAGCAGGCAACAGTGCAGCACTATCCCTCTCTCCGTTTCTGGCACAACAGCGCCCCTACTGGTCATATACTGGTGCTCATTAACGAACACATGAACACATGGGTGAACACATGGAGTGTTGCACCACTCAAAAAGTGAAAATATTTATTTGAGAAGATTTTCTTTTAATTTCGACGTCAGGCCTAAATGGGTTAATGTGCAACATTGTTTTCTCACAATGCCGGTGTGAGCTTGTAGTTAGGCTATTTTCACAATATGTATCTGTGGAACCGAGTCAAACTGTCGGGGGGGGGGGGGGGGGGGGGGGGGGGGGGCGAAAAGTTTGGGAATCCTTGGCCTAAGATCAACAGAGCATACTATATGTCATTTTCTCGGTGCTGTCCTGTGCCGTTTCTCATAACAGCTGTTCAGAACTTTGCCCTGGCTCAGCATTGCTTCATCAAATCCATACAAGCAGAGCCTAATGTAAGTTACAGTACTTTTATTTTTATTTTACGCCAGGTGGTGTGTAGTCATATAATATCTCCCAGAGACTCTTTCTTACCTCTACTCTCCCGTCATAGAATGTTGTTGCCTGGACTAACCTTGGTGTCCTGTATCTGAAGAAGGAAAATATAGAGGTCTGCAACTTTTACTTTTACTTGCTTGTTTATAATATGTAAACTGATGGGCTCAGATTTATTTCTGTATAGTTGATATGTAAACGACGTCTGTCTTCCTATAGCTTTCACATGAGGCCTTCAAGATTGCCCAGTCCTTGGAGCCCCTTTATGTCACCTGCTGGATTGGACAGGTATGAAATCTGATCTTATTAGATATTTTGCTTTGTCTCGTTCGTAAGGAAGCCTCTTGAGTAGGAGGAATATTTAGGATAGTGTGGTGTCAATATATTACTGTTTATTTCATTGGCCCGTTTGACTGTCAAGGGTTCAGCCTCCAGGAAGAAACCCTAAATACAAAGTTAATACACCATTGCACATAAAAACAACTCCAGGGTGTCTAATGAAGTACTGTCACCTCATAGACACAGAAAAACTGGAAAAATACAAAAGTTGTGGCACTCCATCTTTAAGTAAACTTGCAGCTGGCTCTGTACTTGGTCTGCTCTTTTTTTCATGAAAATGAAGATTTTTCGATCCAAAAGTAGTCTCTTCACACACAAACGCAGTGTTTACAATGCATGATGTGGTGTATTTTTCCGCGGGTCGCGTAACAATCTTACCTGCTCAGGTTGTCTTTGATCCCCTGTCCCCCTGCTCGTGCTCTCTCTCTCTGTCTCCCCCCTCCCTTCATCCATCTTGTATATATTTGTGTCGTCCTCCCAGGCCCTGATAGCGGAGACGGTGGGAAGCTATGATACCATGGATCTCTTTAGACACACCACAGAGCTCAGCACACATGTGAGTGACACCGAGTGGCGTGCTACGAGCTTGTAGGTCTGCTATTTTTGAAAAAGCGTGAAAATGTGGCACACCTCTTTGAATATATATTTCAGAGCGAACATTTTAACTAAAATATTGGCTTCTGCGGGGTCCCTGGAACTACATATTTTGAGATGTGGCCCAATAGAGATAATTCTGGGGGTCCTCGACATGAAAAATGTTGAGCCCCACTGACATAGAAACATGGGTTTTTCAGAAAAAGGTTAGGATTTAGAAGACGTTTTTTTAATCGACTTCAATCCAAGATGGGTTTTAAACCATGTACTTGTCTTTGCGTTGCCTCTCTCTCTGTGGGGCGTCTCTCGTCCTGCAGACGGAGGGAGTGAAAGGCTATGTCTACTGGGTGTGTTCCACCCTGCTCGACAAGAGCAACCGAGACTCGGAGCTGTATCGCTACAACATCGTCCAGATGAACGCCGTCTCCGCAGCTCAGGTGGCTCTCAGCAAGTACACAGGTGCGTGTGTGTGTGCACGCGTCTGTGTGTGTGTGTGTGTGTGTGTGTGTGTGTGCGCGTGTGTTCGAACAATGCCTTGACGTCATTGCAGGCATATGCAAAGGCTAAAATGTCATTTAGATAGCAATTTATGTAGACAGAATCGAGGTTCATTTGTAGACCTGGCATCCCATAGTTCGTTTACCTTGCTTACTTTCAGTCGCTCTGGATTAAGAACGTCTGCTAAATGCCTAAATTGTAAAGTGTGTGTGTGTGTGTGTGTGTGTGTGTGTGTGTGTGTGTGTGTGTGTGTGTGTGTGTGTGTGTGTGTGTGTGTGTGTGTGTGTGTGTGTGTGTGTGTGTGTGTGTGTGTGTGTGTGTGTGTGTGTGTGTGTGTGTGTGTGTGTGTGTGTGTGTGTGTGTGTGTGTGTGTGTCCTCAGAGAGGATCCAGGGTGATCCTGATGCCTTCATCATGCTGGGGTACCTCAACGAACACCTGCAGCTGAAGAAGCAGGCTGTGCAGGCCTACCAGAGGTGTCTGTCTCACGTTCTGCTGGTCTTTGCCCATGTCACTGTCTAGGGCTGTCACCATGTCACTGTCTAGGGCTGTCACCATGTCACTGTCTAGGGCTGTCACCATGTCACTGTCTAGGGCTGTCACCATGTCACTGTCTAGGGCTGCCACCATGTCACTGTCTAGGGCTGTCACCATGTCACTGTCTAGGGCTGTCACCATGTCACTGTCTAGGGCTGTCACCATGTCACTGTCTAGGGCTGTCACCATGTCACTGTCTAGGGCTGTCACCATGTCACTGTCTAGGGCTGTCACCATGTCACTGTCTAGGGCTGTCACCATGTCACTGTCTAGGGCTGTCACCATGTCACTGTCTAGGGCTGTCACCATGTCACTGTCTAGGGCTGTCACCATTATCACTTTTTACTTGGCGATTCATTTAAATTGTAACTCAAATTATTGCAATTAACAATTTAATTGTTTCCATCGTTGAACATTTTTGGAACATTATGAATTAATTAAAAATATATATCTGTGGCTTTTAGCCTTCGGAAAACAAAAGGTTCACAGTAGATATAACAAATAACATATTTAATTACTTTAATAGTGGAAACAGCAGATCTACAAGCTCAACATGTTTATAACATTGAAATGTTTGACGAAAAAACTAATTGTGATTATCTCAAATTATTGCGATTAGGCGAATTGTGTATTAATTGTGACAGGCCTATCTATCACTGTCTCTCTGACTTGATGAAGAAGATTCCTACAGAGCAAAACATTTATGAATGAAATTTAAACGTGCAACAAGGAAATCTATATTACTCAAATGTATTTACCATTTATTAAAAGTATATCGAGACCCAGTGTAGATCTTACATTTTTAATTGGGGTTAAATAAGGCACTTTCTACCTATTAATCATCATCATAATCCGAGTGCCCTCGAGATCTGCGACACAAGCTGCTCATACCTATTACATTGTCATTTACAACCATGATCTTTGTTTTATTATTTACTATAGTCCTACTAGACCCCAAGAAATTACATCTGGCCACAGAAGATCACAGGATCTACTGAATGTGTCAAACTGATATTGAGCCTATGACACAGTGTGGCTTCCCCCCAGTAGGTTACCTTCATATTCAGTAGATCCTGTGATCTTCTGTGGCCAGATGCAATTTATTTGGTTCAAGTAGGACTATAATAAATAATAAAAAGACATCGCTATAACATTTTGTAAAAATAAATACATATTTAGCTCCATGCTCGATTGCCCCCGCCCCCCTGTCAAAAACAGCTAAAATCACTAAAACTTTCTCTAATAACAACCTAAAACATGAACCTTGGTTGAAAAAAAACTAAAGTTGTCCTTTAACTTGTGTGAATGTCATGTTTCTTTACCTTTTTTCTTTTGCGTTTCTTTCCTCAGGGCTGTGGAACTGCTTCAGTCAACATCTCCTTCAGAACAACTATCTTTTGCTTTGGGAAGCTATGGCCGTGCATTATGGTACAGCAACTAACAACCCAGGCACACCACATACTGTACTCATTATAATTGATTTAGTAAGTAAGTGGGTTATTTGTTAGTGCTGATTGGAAAAAAAAGATCTAGATCTAGATTCAGACACCTATGCGATCTCGTTTCTAAATTTGAGCTTGAATCACGCAGCACTAGTCGGCTGTCCAATTAATTTTAATTACTCTTATGTTTTTGCTACAAGAGAGACTTTAACCCATTCTGGACGGGAACCCATTTTGGTGTTTTAACTAAGCATTATTTAGTTATTGAAAAATAGCAGATCTACAAGCTCATAGCGCGCCACCGAGTGGCGCCCTACGAGCTTGTAGGTCTGCTATTTTTTTGAGCTGTCCCCGACTAAGGATTTGTATAGTCGAAATTAATATGAATACATTTGCTGTTAGTCGACTGATAGTCGACTGAGCACCCCCATACAATAATGTTGTTGTTTTTTTGGTGAACATCGACTGAGAGGTGGTCAGTCGACTGAGACCCGTTCCGAGGTCAGCCCTACTATTTTTGAAAAATCGATAAAAATGCGGCACAAATCTTTGAATATATATTCTTTCAGAAGACTTTTTATTTATTTATTACGACGTCGGGCCTAAATGTTGATGCTGTCCATTTGACCATGGTCTCCTCCGTAGCGCCTCGGGTCAGTGGGAGGACGCGGTGCGCGTGTACTCCTCCACGCCGCTGCAGGACCTCAGTGATCTGACCGGCCTGGCTCTGGCCCTCTGCAGGGCAGGGCTCATCCCACAGAGCACCGACGGTGAGAAAAACGCTGATACTACAGAACTCCAAATACGCCACTCTTTCAATGAAACATAACATTAACAATGTATTCGGAAAAGTTCTACATGTACTTACAATCTTTGACTCTTTAAAGCACAAACAAAAAGCCTGACCGTCGAATGAAGCTGGCTTTCTCATACTGAGCTGAATTCACACTGAGTGACTGAGACTAAACTCCCTGCACAGCAGCACTGCAGCAGATTATGCATTGATTGCTAACACTCAATAGGCAGCACCTGGAGTAATTAACAGGAAGAACTCTGTGCAGAAAACAAGAAACAAAATCCATTGGCCTGCCCATAGAGGGTGCTAAAACACTGAGGCCAAAGCACTGAGGCCAGAACAGTGCACATAAAACATGCTAAAAATGTGTGTCTGACAACTTCCCCTGCCTGTTGATGAGTAACACGTTTTCCTTTTTTTTTTTTTACGGCATGATGCCTAAGTGGCATTCGGTAAAGAACAGCCTTTGTCTGTCTGTCCTTTTTATAGTCTCGTTAACTATTACAGCATCAAATGTTTTGTTCACATTGCCAGCATATCTGGCAATGTGATATCGTAGCACGGATATCACATAACAATTTTATCATTTTCAATTTATTTTTCATATTGGACAAACATGGAAGGCTGTGGATGTCGAATGTTTCATTTGTTTCGTTTAGAAGGCTTGGTCTATTAGGAAAATGTCAAGTAATATGATGATGATCATAATTATTTCAGCCGTATTTTACAGCCCTTGTGCATGTATGTGTTACAATTGTAATGTGTGAACAACATTGAATATATATATTTTTCTCCTTTTCTTCTGTATAACCCATTTTGGGCAGGAACCCCTTTTGGTGTTTTAGACATTATGTTATAATTTAGCTATTGAAAAATAGCAGATCTACAAGCTCATAGCGCGCCACTCGACGACCTTGTAGGTCTGCTATTTATTTTTAAATTGAGCACTACTAATACAGAAACATGTCAGAAAACTGTCAGAATTTAGAAGATCTTTTTTAATTTCGAGGTCAGGCCTAAATGGGATAAACACCACCTTCAATAAGAAAGACTGTTAAGACATAATTATCTTTATATTGACAACAGTAAAGGCATATCAGATGAAAACCTCATATGTCCAAAACTGTTACTCAAAAGCTCAAAACGTGCCGCTTCTCGCCACGTTTTGAGATTGCGCATCTGCTATACTTCCGATGCCTTTGTGTGACGGCAATGACACCGCAGTATGATCAAGTGAACTCACGAAAGAACTTCGCAAGTTAACGCACACGGGTCCGTGTGCGTTCCCGTATAGCGTATGAGCGTGCCCTGGTGGTGGCGTCCAATGAGAAGGAGAAGGCGTACATCTTGACGGCGCTGGCGCTGCTGCAACACCGGCAGGGCAACCTGGACGCCGCGAAGACCCTGCTCTTCAAATGGTCAGTATACTGGCTTCATATTAGTCTCTGTCAAAATGGATGACTTCTCCTGTTTTAGGCCGGGGACCAATAGCCGAGTGCGTAGAGAGAGGTACCATGGCGTGAAGGTCGGCAGTTCACCCCCCCCCTGATTTGTAGAGCATCAACGTCATTTCCTTGGGGCAATACTTCCGCTAAAATCCCGCAACTTCCGCTGATAGTCTTTTCAGCGTATAGGTCTTGCCCAGGGTGATGCTATACAGGGTTCCAAATTGACCCAACTGACTCCAGTTCCTCAATGTTGGTTCCGATAACCTCCAGTTCCAGATTTTGCAGTGATTGCATTCACTGCAATTACTTTGCAACTAGCAATACATTTTGTACTATAGTGTGTGTGTGTGTGTGTGTGGGGGGGGGGTGGTTGGGTCGGTGGTACAGGCTTTAGTTCCGACATACTATTGATCCGAAACCTCAATCCTTGACCTAACCATAGCCGCAAAGCACGGGAGCAGCGCATGTCTGACCATCGCATTTTCGCAGCGCAGCGCATGTCCCCGCGCTTCGGACCTTTGGTGTGTCGCATCTGTGTGTGTGTGTGTGTGTGTGTGTGTGTTTCAGATGCTTCTCATGGGTTTTACATTCCTGTATTGCTGTGCTTATACAGCTCCGTGTTAAAGGAGCCCATCCCAGAGTCTCTGCTGTGCCTGTGCGCCCTGGGCCTGGTCCACCACGACACTACGCTGGCCACCGCTGCTCTGACGGAGCTGCTGAAACTGGGAACGGCCACCGGGGACGCAGTGTCTCAGCGGTGTCTGCTCACCTGCGCCCTGCTGGCCCTGCAGGGGAACTACGGCGCCGTGCAGAGAGAGGCAGCCAGAGCCGTACACAGGTGCACTTGTTCAGTTGATTTGGATTGGACTGATAGTTTAGACTAGAGTACCACTGGTTTAGACTAGAGTACCACTGGTACCACTGGTATTGCTGGTTCCTTAAACCAGGCGTTCTCAACCTGGGGGTCGCGACCCCTCAGGGGGGTCGCCAAATTATTTTGGAGGGTCCCCAGATTATTTTCAAAAATCAAAAAAAGAAAAGGAAATTTCCTTAATGATTATATCTGGTTTCAGTATTTATTTAAGATGTATTTCCTCTATTGGTTAATGTCAATATGTATTGGGGGTGGGGAGGGGGGCGGGGGTCACGAGACAAAAACGTTGAGAACCCCTGCCTTAAACGGTGGGCAAAATCAATAGTTTTTTACAGTAATTTCATGAAGAAATAAAAGAAAAATCGAAGAAATTCCATAAATTAGAAAAACAATGTTTAAGAAGTAGTCAGAGTGATCTAGTAAGAGAGTGGTGACACGCTTTGATCTCGCCGCAAAGCGGCTGCCTATGGGCGATAGTTCCAAACATTGCTCCTATGGCTGGAACTATTCCATTGAGATAGAATGAGCACTGCCGCATTCCACTGTTAAAATGAGAGTCAACGGGAGTGTCATTACTCTCTTACCGATCTACAAACCAAGGTTATTATAGTTAACTATAACTAACGAAAAAACGAAAACTAGAATTAAAAAAACATTTTAGTTAACTGAAACTAAACTGAAACTAAAATAAATTAAAAAACGATAACTAAACTAAAACTGTATTGTGTGTTCACAAAACTAACTAAAACTAACTGAAATGATAGACAAAATGGCATTCGTTATCGTTTTTTTAACAATATTTATATGCCTTACGGACATCTAGAATATAAACCTTTTAAATTAATTCGGTACTTTTCCTTATTTCCCGAGCCGTTTTTACGGCACTTTTCAGCACCGTAAGGCAGCAAAAACTAAAACTAAACTAAAACTAAACTAAAACTAAACTAAAACTAAGCATTTTCACAAAATAAAAACTAAACTAAAACTAGCAAACCCGCTCTAAAAACTAACTAAAACTAACTGAATTCGAAAAAAATATGTCAAAACTAACTAAAACTAAACTATAATGAAAAAACCAAAACTATTATAACCTTGCTACAAACTCACATTATAATAAAACTTTATTTGTAAAGCACTTTTATGAAACAATGTTTCAAAAAGTGCTTGAACAATCACAAACGGCAACCAAACAACAACAATGCATTGCAATAACAATAATGCATTAAGTTGAGTTTACAAAGTTTACAATAGAACAACACAGCAATAATGAACAAGAGTTAAAATGGCCATTCTGTAGAAATTGGTTTTTAATGGGGATTTCAAAGTCGTTAATGATCTGGTTAACCCATTCAGGGCAGGAACCCCCGTTATCGTTTTAAGCATTATGTTATACTTTAGCTATTGAAAAATAGCAGATCTACAAGCTCATGAGCTTGTAGATCTGCTATTTTTTTTAAATCGTGAAAATGTGGCCCAAATCTTTGAATATATTCTTTCAGAGCGAACGTTTTCAACTCAAATCTTTGCTTCTGGGGGGGTTCCTGGAACAAGATATTTTCAGATGGGGGGTCGGCGGCCAATTACATATATTTGTGGTGGTCCTTAACATGAAAATGTTTGAGAACGACTGACATAGAAACATAGGTTTTAAAAAAAACTGTCTTCATTTCTCTTTTGGGTCTTAAACTAAAAGGTTGTTTGGGAACCACAGCTCTATACTTTCTGTCTGCTGGATTGTAAAGCCTCTTGAAAGCCTTCGGGAATGTACTGTAACTACAGGATGTATTTCAATTCCAATCGATGTATGAAGTCTGCATAAACACAGTGTCATAATTATTATTCATATTTCTTTTCTCGGCTACTTGTACAGCAACCCGGGCAATCCATCTCTATGGGCCTTCCTGTCCAGGCTGGTCCCAAAGTACTGCCCCAGGAAAGCCAGTGTAAACACGCACGCAAGCACACACACACACGCCCACGCACGCACACACGATATTCAACATCATTCACGTACATACCACTACATCCTCGTGGACAGCAGCCTTGTCTATCATTCCTTAAAGGGCACGGCTTTTCCCCCTCACTGTATATGTTTCTTTTCCCTTTTCATCTCCTCTGTGGTGTTTTCCTGTTTTGACTGTATATAGTCGTGTACTGTATATTCGTACGTCTCTAAAAGGGCCCTATTGTAAACAAGTGTAACGCTTTATGGTGTCGTCCACTCACAGTTAACAGTTATTGTATTGAGTTGTACTTGAAATGTACTGTAATTCTGCACACTGTTTTTGTGTCCAGTATCTACGCCAGCAGCAGCAGGAAAAAAAATGGTTCCATGTCACAGAGGGGTCAAAGTTGAACAAAGGTTGCACTATATGGCAGAAATAGGTCAACAATACAAATTATGCTAGTTTTGTGGATTCAGTGGCCCCCCAGTGCCCAGGGGCCCCCACCAAATTACTGGAACTACTTAATATTCACCAAGACCAGACAACCAGGCAATCAATGAATACCTTTTCAACCACTATATTAATGTCAAGTATTTCCTATGGCTAAAGAATAATAATAATAACAATAATAACAACTAACCCTTTAAAAAGTGTCATCCTTTGTGTGTTCACAGTTCACACTCATTTCATTTTTCATGTAATTTCATACCGTTTCACAAATCGCACATCAGGGTTTTGGGTCATACAAACACATTCAGTGGCGAGATTGTATTTTTGCTTTGATCCCCTGGATGTGAACGCTCTCTACCTCCTCTGTGTTCCTTCCAGGGAGGAGCGATGGCTGGCCATGTGGCCTGTCTGTCCAGTATGACCCTAGGAAAGGTCAGCATCTCTCTTAGTATTACAATAATCTGCTTGTGTTCTTTCCATAAGTGGAAAGAATACAAGCAGATTATTTTTGATTATTTTTTATCTTTTATTTCACTCTCTGAATCCTGAAATAGGAAAAAAGTGTATATTTTGACAAATATATTGACAAAATATTTTGCTTAATATTTATTTTACATCTGCATACGTATTTATCTGGATTGATAAACTGTTGTCTACCTCTTGCTCACTGTCCTGTCATAACAATGTTGGGCAAGAAATGTACCTGGCATGTCATTTGCTTACCCGCAGAGGGCGCTGTTGTACAGTGGAGTAAACCAGCTGGCCAATGGGAGACACTCTGGAGAAGACAGGCACAGGAATGCACTGAAGACCATGCAGAGAGCTGTGCTGCTGTGTCCTGGTATAGCCACACTCACACACACACACACACACACACACACGTTTATTTAATGCACTGAAGACCATGCAGCTGTGCTGCTGTGTCCTGGACTGGTATAGCCACAAACACACAGTGTACATCAATTTATAACTTCTAGCACAAAAAAGTTTGGGAACCACTGTTCTAGATGCTAGGTTCTAGGTTCAGGATGGTATCGTGTCGCTGACATATAAAAAAAATGAAACAAAATAAAGACTTGCCGCATTGCTACGCAAAGGAGCTTGTTTAACCTCATCTTTGTCATGATTAACCACTTGAGTCGTACAGTAGCATCCCTACTCTGGGCAAGACATTTCACATTTGTGAGCTTGTAGATCTGCTATTTCGGCAGAGATAATTTGAGTGAAAACGGGAGCGCAACAAGTACGGGGCCAACTCAATGGTTTGTTTTACGTCAAAGCTTTTCCAAAACGGGCTGTTGATTCCGTTGGTTTTTATTCAGTCCTCTTCTGTCTCCATGTCAGACGACCCTGCGGCATGGGCGGGGTTAATGGCCGCCTGTCACACTGAGAACACGTGCGGCTTCCTCTCTGGCTCCGGCCCTCGCCGGAAAGGACTGGAGCAGGCCTTGATGGCAGTGGTGTCTGAGAAAGGTGGGTAGTGTCAAGCGTGTGTTGTCAGCAACGAATTGACTGACTACTGTGGCACTATGGCCCACTTTATGGTGTAAAACGAATGGCTCTTGTGTACTAGAGCAAAGAGAAGTCCAGCACGCTTCAGCCAGTTTAACCCGTTTTGACAGTTTTCTGAAAAACCTCATGTTTCCTCATTCGTTCTCAAACATTTTCATGTCAAGGACCCCCAAAAATATATGTAATTGGCTGCCGACCCCCCCATCTGAAAATATGTTGTTCCAGGGACCTTGCCAGAAGCAAACATTTGAGTTAAAAACTTCCGCTAGTCTGAAAGGATATATATTCCAAATTTGCGCCCACATTTTCAAGAGCTTGTAGATCTGCTATTTTTCAATAGTATAACGTAATGTTTAAAATTGAATAGAATAATACTTGGGCTCTTCAGGAGAGACTATACCCCAAAATAAAATACACCGGTCTGCACATTATTATTTTGCAGGGGTGACTGTATCTTATTATTTTGCAGGGGTGACTGTATCTTATTATTTTGCAGGGGTGACTGTATCTTATTATTTTGCAGGGGTGACTGTATCTTCCTCAAAGTCATAACATAACTGAAGTGGGATGTATGTCATAAATAACAAAAAAATAAGGGCGTTCAGGCGGGGAAAAACTGATAAAGTGCCTTGCCAACACTGCAGAGATTTAGTGTGTTTTTTCTTTTACCCATTTTGGGCGGGAACCCCTTTTGGTGTTTTAAACATTATGTTATAATTTAGCTATTGAAAAATAGCAGATCTGCTATTTTTGAAAAATCGTGAAAATCTTTGAATATATATTCTTTCAGACTTTTTTTTTTAATTTATTTTTTACGTCGGGCCTAAATGGGTTAATCCACCGTGATGCGTCCGGCTTTGTCAAGCTTCTATACAGTACATACACAATTGGCCCGTAGTCGGGGGAGCCGGGCGGGGAGGGTAATATTTGTCAGTTGCCACTGCACGTATTCCTATGGGCTGAGGCGACACCTGTCAACAGGGAGCGTTGGGCGGGAGGAGTAAGACGAAGGCCCTATGTTCTCCCGGTTGGGACTCCTCACTGGCAGGGGAGTCAGTAGAATACGACAGCAGTGACAACATACGAAACTCTGATGCTGGCATTCAAAGCAACCAAAGGCATGGCTGGCTCCCCCATATCTTACAAGTACGATCGTACCCTACAAACCCTCCCGCGCACCCAGACCCCTTTTCCACCGGTTGGTTCCCAATGGGAACCGGTTCAGTTCTTTTTGGTTTTTAGTCCATGAGCCAGAGCTCCATAATTGGTGGGCAAACTATACCCTATATTAAATTGTTTATAGGATCAATACAAGTAAATTAATACATGATAACCCTTCCACAGTAGTAGCTTTTTCATATTTTTGAGTATTGCATATTTTTCCTACATAATGCCTCATTTGCCTATTTAAAAATGTAAAATTTGTAATACAATAAATCATTGTCTTCGTGTAAGTACTCAATTGGTGAAGTTTAATGGTGATAACAATCTAATATAGGTATGGTTTTGCCCACTCAATTCATAATTAATGTTTCAATTTTGGAGCTCTGGCTCATGGACTAAGAACCATTGGGAACCAACCGGTGGAAAAGGGGCCTCAGATCAGCCAACGCAGGGAAGCTGGAAGTACCTTCACTAAAAACGCCGGGACAACGCTCTGCACGTCCCAAGCTCTTCTCCCTTCTGCCTCCAAAACTATGGAATGCACTTCCCATCACAATCAGAACTGCAGCCTCACTCCCAATCTTCCGCCGTGGTCTGAAAACCCACCTCTTCAGACTCCACCATGGCCCGTAGCACTAGCCCTTAGATAGCACTTTATGTAGACTTAGATAGTATTTTAAATATAGCACTTTATGTAGACATTAGACATAACGCTATGCTTTAGCTATTGAAAAATAGCAGATCTACAAGCTCATAGCGGGCCACCGAGTGGCGCGCTACGAGCTTATAGGTCTGCTATTTTTGAAAAGTATTTTTCAGAAAACTGTCAGGATGTAGAAGACATTTTTAGAATCTGATCTCAGGTCAAAATGGGTTAAACATGTTACGTAGACAGCACTAGAATTGCATTTTATGTAGTCATAGCACTTTATAGTACACATGTATAATATATAATATAGTATAGTATGTATAGTTTACATAGATACTCCACTGTTACGTTCTTAGCTTACGCATGTTTCATGATAACTACTTTTATATATGTGATGTATGCCATGCTTTTTGTTACCGCTTAATGTAAGTCGCTCTGGCTTAAGAGCGTCTGCTAAATGCCTAAATTGTAATGTGTGTCATCGTTGTGTGTGTGTGTGTGTGGGAATTCATTGGCATAACGACTAAATTGGGAAGAAAAACTAGAAAAAAAAAAAGCACAAAGAAAAGGAAAAATAATCACACCAGTGTGAAATGAGCGGTGCAGACTGCTGGCTGCCAGAACTGTTCCCAAGACTCGGGCTTAGTACCACCTCCCTGAGCAGGGCCTGATTTGGGTTCTGAGAACCTCATTGTGAAACCCAGCTGTAGTGTATGGAAACACATTCAGAACCTGTGATATAGGTTATAAGGCACAGTTTGCAGTGTTCTTGTAGTCGAAAAGAGCCATGAAGAGTACAGTATAGTGATCTGTGTTCGACGTAGGGTAGGCCTCAAAACCTCCCGTGTCAAGTTAATGGATTGTGTACAGATGTATGCAATTTACACATGGTAATGTGACTGTTGTTGACTGCGTCTCTCTAAAAATTAAATATGTCCTGTCTTCCTGTGGTCCAGTGCGTGGCGTGGAAGAGATGGAGCGCCCCCTAGCACAGGCTCTGGAAGGCTGGGTACTGCAGCAAGCAGTGACCGGTCTCACTCTGGGAGGACAGCTCGACCAAGCTGAGGCCCTCTGCTCACAGGTGACGCACGGACACACACACACACACACACACAGGCCTACTCCAACAAGCAGTTTCTGCCCGACAACAACAACATAAGAGAGAAATACAGCTTCCAGGACAGAGGAGTGGGCTGGAAGACATTTGAGTGTTGGAATGTAGCTTTCAGTCCAACCTGCGTACAGTATACAGTACAGTACACTAAGTATCTAATCATCACCTCCTCGCTCGGAGGTGGGACTGAGACACGAGTGGAGGGCATGAGTGTGTTGGAATAAAGGAATTGGGCTCTAGCAAAAAACAATGTAGTAGGAGACCGGAATTAGATGGGTAGTCCATTCATTCCAACGGGAGAGTCAATGTGAATACAGCTTCTGCACGAGTCTTTAGAACCAAACATTGGACCCGGTCGCCACAAAGCCACACAATGTTCAGAACATTTTGACACTCAAATAGTTTTTTCACATCAGTAGAAAACCAACTTTAGTTTTCGACGTTTCTCTTCCAGCAACACACTCTTGTGAGATCTAGCACCTAGCGTGGGACATTTGCAAGATCTGCCGTCAGACGGTGCCCACTTAGGAGACCATTTTGTCTGCCTTGTGTTTTTCCATACCGCCTCCAGTGGCCACAACTGGGATGGTGTATCTTTACAAATCTACCATCTTTGGCTCTATAGTCTCACATCCCATCCTCCCCCCTTTATTCCTCGTCCCAGGTGCTGAGTGTGTCTCCAGAACACCCGGGAGTCATGTTGCTGCTCAGACAGGTGCAGTGTCAGCGCCTCCTCTTGGTTGAAGGTGGAACGGCACTGCCGGAGGCCGTGCTGGAGCAGCTGAGCAGCACTGTCATGGCCAACCCCACCCACATAGGAGCCTGGCATGTAAGTCCATTTAGATTTAGAATTTAGACCTTGATTTAGTTTTGGTCGTCGATAGAATCATCGGAAATTATCTATAGCTTCAGCGTTACTGGCAAAACAGATGAGACCACGGCAATCTTGTAGAAGAATAGGGGTGGCACCCGGAACCCCCGATGAAGGGAGTTGAGCGTAAAGAGCACCTCTGTGGAGATATTTACTCTGGGCCAAACGGATGCGCTCCTTTCCTCTCCTTTTTGAGTGGTGCACAACCACTCCGAGGAACTGCAGTGTCCATGTTAACCTACGTATGTGTTAAAGGACCTATAACATAAAATTCAACTTTTTCAATTTCTTTTGTGTTTGTGGGGCTCCCATGTGTGTTTTCTATCCCCACAAATAACCAATTTTGAACAATCAGGCCTTCATGTCATACGAGTGTTTTAATGGAAATTGCTCTCAGGAACAGCTCGACTGATTTTGGCCTCATCGTGATGTCATCAATGTCACCCTACTTTGTATAATTCCCCCTCTTCTTCAGTCTTCAGTTCCAAATTTGCATTTCCACTTTGTTTACAATGTCCACCATTGTTGATTTTCCAAGCTGGCATGGAATGGAAACAAGCCTGGTTTTATCTAGCATCAGTATTATAATGACTCAAATATTAAATAATCTGCATATCAGCACCCCCACCACCTCAGGACATTGTGGTACTGCAGCTAAAACTGCTTTCAAAGTCCAGAAAGAAATGCCAAGGCCTGGTTATATCAGAGTGGTGATTGAGGCTCAAACCATTAGAAATTACTTTGAGGGACATAGACCATATGATTATTAAATATTAAAAGCAGTTTTAAAATGCATGTTATTTGCGCTTTAACCTATGTATGTGACTATGTTACTATGAGTACCAGTAGGGGCAAAAAGTGGCGCTGGTGTGCCAGAAACAGAGAGAGAGAGAGAGAGATAGTGAGTGCTGCACTGTTGCCTGCTAATGAGAGAGAGAGAGTGGGGGGGGGGGGGGGGAGCACCGCACCCACTCAATGTGATTTTTTCTTCTCCAGCATTACTGTCGTGACTCGTGAGTATGACGCTTACTGTAAATAGATCCTCTTGTCCCATAACCCTGTCGTCGTCCTTTTGGTTAACTGGTCCATTCTGTGATTTCTGTCCTCTGCTCTCTCTCTCTCTCTCCCTCCCCCGTGCAGTGGCTGGCGGAGGTGTACCGTGACCAGGGCCTTCTGCTCCAGGCCGTGATGGCGTACAGGCGGAGCCTGCAGCTGGCCTCGCAGCTGGGCGCGCACGCCGGCCAGATGTCCAGCCTGCTCAGACTGGCTCTGCTGGCCCTGAGGCCCTGCATGGTGGGTTGTTTTGTCTCATAGCGTCAAACATGCACTGGTGGGAAAAAAGGTATACTCCAGTGTTTTACTTAACCCATAATTCTGACCTGAGATCAGATTCTAAAAGAATGTCTTCTATACATCCTGAGAGTTTTCCGAAAAAGCTGTGTTTCTACGTCAGTCGTTCTTCGATATTTCTAAAATAGCAAGACCTACAAGCTCGTAGCGCGCCACTCGGTGGCGCGCTATGAGCTTGTAGATCTGCTATTTTTCAATAGCTAAAGCATAGCATAATGCTAACACCAAAAGGGGTTTCCGCCAAGAATGGGTTAAAGGGGCATTCCACTCATTTTCCACATTTTACTATGTCAATTAATATACCTTAGAGCTGTTGTGTGGAAGTCCCGCCCCCCCCCCCCCCCCCCCCATTCTGTGTTTCCTAGAACGAACACATCTTGGTGACATCAAGATCCACCCACGGTGGATGTGATCCTCTTCCTCCATGATAACATGTAAACCGCGATGGTTGGATTAATATAAATAGTTTGATTTATTAGCCGTCAAACAGTGAAGAGTTGAGTATGAGTACATGACTCGATCCTGCCCATGGACCGTGGCAAAGTAGGCTACCAATAATCGCCTCCCGTCGGCGATGATTGTTTGATTGAATAGCACTTTATTAAGAGTTTGCAACTTTGCACGAACAGTCCCAAAGTAGCCTACAGCTGCCCGCTCCACGCTGTGTGGATTAAATATTGCCAATAAATAAAAACAATAATGGTAGTGAATATGGCAATACAGTGAGGAAATTAATAACAAGGATTTCAAAAGCTCAACTAAAAGCAAGAGTGTAGAAATAGGTCTTGGGCTGTGCTTTACATAATAGAGGCTGCCTGTCGAAGGTATAGTGGGATTGTGTTCCACATCGTCGGCCTGCAGAAGCAGAAATCCATGACAAGGGTGTTGATTTTCATAAAAGTAAGTAGCCTTATCGAGCCATGAGGCCCATAGGGCAGGAGCCTATCTCCTGTTTCTTTAGTGTGAGGCAGCTTGATGTACAAGTACACCCCCTGGACATGACGCTAGTATGTCGCAGGGACTTACCCCCAATCCAACCCTTGATGCTGAGTGTCAAGCAGGGAGGCACTGGGTCCCATTTTCTTTGGTATGACCCGGCCGGGGATCGAACCCCGACCTCCCAGTCTCAGGGCGGACACTCTAACCACAAGGCCACTGAGCTGGTGCTTGATTTTCATAGACGCATACAATACAGCTGGTATTGTAGCAACATTATAGGGTTATTCAACATTGAAGAATGCAAAAAATAAAAATGAGGCGTAATAATGGGTATCGCCCAGTCTGGCAGTTAGTCAATCTCAATTTCATCTTTTTTAAATGTTATTTTGGTGACCCATGGCTTTTATCCTAGTGCAAAAATGTCCACTTGTCTTGCACACACACTATCTCTCAATCTTACGGGCAGATTGCCATGAAACCTGGTTTATTTATTAAAGGGGCAATATTCCAGACTAGATAGCAACTGCAGTCACTGCACGTAGGGTAGGCTATATATATATACCGGTAGCCAGAATGGTCATTGCGGTGAGAGGTAAGCATGCAGCGACGGTCGGGGAGAAATAAATATATAAACAAATTAATAGACCAATCATCCCAATTCCCCAATCAAGCGGGGACATTCAGACCCCCTCGCCGGTGCCTATATGCAATGGGCATACAATGTATACAAATCGCTGGGTTATTTGAAAGTGCTTGGTGTGCTACCGTACAGTATACACACAAAAACGAGAACAGCAAATCCTATCCATGTGTTTTTCCTTTCCGACCCGTCAGGCTGGTCTTCCCGGTAACGACTGGAAGGACTTGGTTCTCGAGGCCACGACTGAGGCGCTGAAGCTGGAGTCCTCCTCCCCTGTGGTGGCCCTCTTGCAGGCTCTGCTGCAGTTCGTCACCAAGACGGCCTCCAGGTAAGCAGCACTCCAGGGGCCCCCGAGAGCCCACTACTAGAGGACGTGGTGGTTCCAAAACGGTTTATTTTCCAGCGGACCCATTTTTTAAGATGGAAAAACCAGGCGACCCAATTCCCAATATTTTAAAACAAATGCAGAACTAACAAAAACAAATACTAAATGGCTTCACAGTACACAAGCTTTTTTTTAAGCAGACGTACTTTCAGCAACATGGAACAATAATGGAATATTCAGAAAATATCTATGAACCACATCACTCAATGCTTCATAAAATTACCAATAGAAAACCAACATAAAAAGCTCAAATAGCGTGTGTGCACTCCACACGTCCCAAACTCTTCTCCCTTCTGGCCCCAAAACTGGAATGCACTTCCCGTTGTAATCAGAACTGCAGCATCACTCCCAATCTTCCGCCGTAGCCTGAAAACCCACCTTTTCAGACTCCATCATGGCCCGTAGCACTTACCCTACCCCCTTAGATAGCACTTTTTAGACTTAGATAGCATTTGAAACAGACTTATAGCATGTCATGTAGACAGCACAATAATTACATTGTATATGGTCATAGCACTTCATGTATAGCAGTCATTATGTAGATATGTTCTGGTTACGTTCTTAGCTTACGCATGTTTCATGATTAATGCTTTTTATATATGTGATGTATTCCCATGCTTTTTTGTTCTTGCCTAATGTAAATCGCTCTGGATTAAGAGCGTCTGCTAAATTGTAAATTGCGTGCGCGCGTTCGTGTGTCCGGCCGTGTGCGCGTGAGAAAGAGAGAGATTACATTGTTAAGTGACTTTTGTAACTCTAGAAGTGAGCTTGACAACTGAGTGGATTTCACAACTTTATTACATGGCTTGTAACTCTAGAAGTGAGCTTGACAACTGAGTGGATTTCACAACTTTATTACATGGCTTGGGTGAATGTTTGATTTTGATTGATCAATCTCAATCACTGAATTTGGGTAATGACCGATGAGCTTGATTTTGGGCCGTATCCAACATGACAGCCAGAAAAGATTTAAAGCGAGAACCAGACAATGCAATGTAACTGCTAACCGGTAATGTATTTTATTTGATCAACACTTCCTATTGTTTTTGACCGTGTTGCGCTGGGCAGGCGGCTGCACCGGGCATAAATGAATGGAATTGTACAAGCTCTTCTTTTTTGCCAAATGCCAGCGGGCTGCAAGTTTGACACCGCTGCACTATAACTAGTATTCGTTGCTGTCCGGAAAACACAACATTTTTGAGATTTTCTTTATTTTTATTTTTTCCGTAAATCAATGCTATTGAGCACCCTATCAATCAATGATATATCAATGCTATTGAACACCCTTACATCTTTGTGTTGGTTTAAAAAAAACAGTGAACCAGTGAAGTATTAAAAAGCGCTTCGACAAAAACCTCGTAACTTTTTGTTTTGCTTTTCATTTCCTGAAAAATGGAAAAAACATTTTGGAGTTGGGAGGTTTCCTCCAGACAGCAGAGATATAACAGTTCCATGGGGTGTGGGCGTTCCCCCATGCAGGGACACCAGGCGTCTGCTGGAGCGGCTGGTGTACAAGTCCTCCCAGGACTGCCCCGGGTCAGTGGGCCAGGTGGCCGCGTGGTACCTCCTCAGACACCTCCATGCCAAGGATGACCAGGAGCTGCTGGAGGTGAGTAGCCTACCCGCCCTATACGTACACAGCTGGCACTTCACTGTAGTATATAGAAACTCATATTACTAATCATGTAATTAGACAAGACAGTTCGTTTTCCTGGGCCCGAGATCAAGTGATTCAACAAGCTATTCAGATTCACTTCTAACGGGGGGCCTTAATAATACATCTCTGTAACTGTCTTGATCAGTTTCTTATAGATCGATTTAATAGGCTCAGCAACTGATTTTAACCAGAAACACCGGATGGAACCGGAAGGTGTTTATAGTTCAGATCAAATAGTAAACTCAGCAAGGCAGATGGCTTCTTGGTTAGAGTGGGTGACAATATTATCACACGAAAAGATCAAATTACCTACCTAGGTTCCATCCTGGAGGCTAATCTTTCCGGTGATAAAATGGCCACCAACGTAATCAAAAAAGTCAATCAAAGAACAAGATTCCTTTACAGGATCTCCTCACTGGTCAGCAAAAACACCTTGAAGACCTTAACAGGAGCCCTCGTACAAGGTTTCTTTGACTATGCATCCACCTCTTGGTACCACAGCACCTCAAAGGCCCTTAAAACAAGGCTCCAGACCTCCCAAAACAAACTGGTCAGGCTCCTACTTGGCCTCACCCCCCGAACCCACCTCACCCCTGCCCACTTTGACAGGCTGGGATGGCTTAGGGTCGTCGACAGAGTACAGCATCTTGCAATGGGTCTGGTCCACAAGATTCGATACACCACCAAGATACCCATGTACCTGTCTAAATACTTCCTTAATGTAAACGAAGTCCACACCCACAACACCAGAGGGAGTGCAACAAACCATGTACAACCCAGATTCGGCACAAACAAGGGACTAAATTATTTTCGCTCCTATGCCACCAAAATGTGGAACGCCCTACCAACAGTCATTAAGACATGTGAATCCCTTGACTCCTTCAAAACCGCTCTCAAAGGGCACCTACGGATGGCTGCAATTCGAAACTGGCCTCTGTAAAATCTGAATCCCCCCCACCCCCCCACCCCATTTCCCTCACTGTATATTGTATATTTTCCCAGTGCTTGTATATTTTCCCTTTTTTGCTTCCCATATGATGAATTCCTGTTCTGTTCTTTAGCTACATAGAAATGTCTATTTGTATGTCTCTAAATGGTTGTATGTCTTTAAATGTTTTGATGAATTGAACAATGTGGACCCTGTTGTAAACAAGTGTAATGCTTAATTGGGTCGTCCACTCACAGTTGACAGTCTTTGTATTGAGTTTGTGCTTAAAATGTACTGTAAATTCTACAAACTGTTAATAAATATTTCAATCAATCAATCAATAGTTCAAATCTGCTGAATCACTACGATCAACTGTTCATAATATGAATAAAACAAATAATGAATCGCAGGTTAAAGGTTTTGCATATATTATATATAATATATGCAAAACCTTTAATCATAGGAGGTACTTCAGTTAAACCTTTGGAAGGGGTCCAGTGCTCAAAAACTGCATTTCTACATTACGATAAAGTAAAATATCTGAGGAGCTACTTGGCCATCTGACTGTGAATCATCCAATCCTTCTCCAGCCATTCTTCCTATGGTGGAAGAGGTAAGGGCCTATATGTTCACATAATGTGAAGAAATTAACTCACAGTCCATTATGACTAGAAAATGACCAATGGCGTCTGTACGATCTATACCGGTATTATAGTTAGCCTGACCTAAGCAGAGACATTTCTGGCCTAGATGGGAGGGTCGCGCCTCAGAAAAACGCGCACCCTGATTGGATCTCATCGATCTGTCCGTCACCCCCGGCCCCTCCTCTCCCCCCTAGTGCAGCGCTACGTCACATCATTTAGAGCGACGCCCACCCGGAAGGGTTGACTCCCACTTTTAGACTGGTTCAGCCCACGGCTTTTTCCAGGCTTTCATCTTTCGCGCAGACGAAATGAAAGCCTGTGTATCGAGGCTAGTATTATAGTAAACAGACTAACTGTCTTTTGTCCCGCAGACTCTTTTGGAGCACGCCAAAATGAAGAAAGACCAAAGGCTGCTGGAGTTTAATTCGCTGCTTACCTCGTCCTGAAGCTCAGCCACTGTACAGACCCAACACCACGTGAAACGCCATCTGTATCCATCACCGTAAAATGTATTATACACTACTGTATGGTACTAGTACACTCTTGTGTTCGTTCATCTCAGAGTGTACAACTGTTACCAAATGGATCCATAGCCCCCAAGGCCCCAAGGGGCTATTTGTTACATTTGTACACTCCATACATAGTTAGAAATCTGTGGTTAATGTATTGATATTTGTTTAATACCCAGCATGCTGCAATGTGAATTTAAAACATCATGCAATATTTGTCTCAATCATTCTTGCAATGCTCCTTCCATTCATCAAATGTCTGAATCATTTCAGATGTTTACATGAATGAAGAGTTAGAGGTGGTTTATAGAACAGTGGAGTTCATGGGACCACATCAACTACTACAGGACTGCTAATGATACAAAATAATATCCAATATTGATTTTGACAGCATTTTATTGTTTATTTGCAGTACAGTACATAAGAAGGGATGGTGTTTTTCTTTTCTTTTTTTGCCATTAAAAATGTCCACAGCCAAAACTCAATAAAAGCAGTTATGTTTCATCTAAAGCAGTGGTTCTCAAACATTTTTGGCTCGGGGCACCCCTGTAAATAACATTTTCATCCATGACACGCCTGAATTACATTGTTGCACCTTACATTTATGTCATATACGCTGTAAATATTTCCCCTAAAATACAGAATGTCAGGAAAAACTTCAGAGAATATCCGTTTCCATTATGACAGATTGAAAATAAGTTAATACTTTACGTTTAACCACTTGAACCACAGCATCCCTATTGTGGAGGGAATATTCGCCAAAAATAGCTGATCTACAAGCTTCTAACGTGTCGTGAGTGTGTAGGCTAGTATCTGATTTGTTGTAAGTATATCTGTGTTAAGAACACATTACATAAAATAAAATCTGTCATTGGAGCGCTTGCACCATTCAATAGTCAAATGATCAGAGTCGGATTGGGAGCAAAAAAACATAACAAACTACATACATTAAAACAAGTGTTTCCATAGCCAGCGGGCGCCCCAACGCATCTGATCTCTGATCAGTTTTTCGAGAGACTCCTGTAGAGCGGGGTTGGGTGCCTGAGCGATTCCTATGACCTTCACTCGCTTGGGGTCAAACACGCAGTCCTCCATCCTGCCTGATGGCACCACACCATAGTTGGGGGGGCACCCAAGCTGTGTTGTACTTGTACCCATGATCGTGCCAGCTTTTCTGCAAGTCGTGGTTTTTACTGTCAATGCGTTTGACCCGGCCAACGCATACGCTCGGCTTTAGAATCACACGGTCACAGTCGTCACCACCTAGTGGGTAACACGCTTAGAGTATATATGAATAGAGATGGTATATCAGAGTTCTCCTTCCATCCATCCACTTGCATTAAGTTGCTCAAAAGCGCATGAGGCGATTTCACTCCTCCTTCGGTGTAAGAACAGAGTGCATTCTAGGATGGATTTGCCCCAAACACATGAACACGCTGCCGTTGAACGTGCACGAATGCGCACGGATGTGCTGCCGTCGTGAACGTGCACAATGATAGTCAACGGACCAGCGTGTTCATGTGTTTGGGTCCACGCTGCAATACCGAATTCGGCCACTGTCCATTTCGCCTCAGGGTTTCCTCTGGGTGCCGTCTCTTAGTATTCATATATACTAAGGTAACACGCAGCCTTATCCACGTCCCAGCATGCCATCTTCTGACTGCTGAAAGTCATTGGCGATGATGAGGCGTGCGACGTCGACTGTGGTGCCGTGGTACATAGCGTAAACGCCCTTGGTTGTTGTCGACTGTAGAGTATCTAAAGCATCCTCAGCCTGTAACGACCCTGTACACCATATCCCTAAGAAAACAACAATGTTGTTGAATAAACTCAGGCATTAGTGCTGGCAGATTAACAAGTAGCCTTTGTCGCTTTCTCTGGTAACCGGAACGGTCGCATAACCCATATGAGAATTTATTATTTCATGAAAATCATGTTTGAGAATTGAATCCTGATCAAATGAAATTCTTTAATCATGAATTCATTCTGTTTGATAATTGAATTGTTGTACAAAAGAGTGATTGACCTTTCAGGTCATTGTTTCTGTGATTTGGATCCTCAGTCATATTTCGTCATATTTTAGTCATCTGAAATGTTTTAGTCGACTAAAGTTTTAGTCGACTAAATCTACTGTTGATTTAGACAACTTAAATGTATTTTGGACGGCCATGATGGTGTCGAAATGCCTGATTTAAACCCTGTTGTGTGCTGAAAAATATTTCACTGAAAAGCATTCAAAAACCACATGGCTACAGCATTTTGAAGATTACACAATAAAGTCCAGGGACTTATTTCCATTGAGGTCCTCTCACATTGAACATATTCCTAATTTTAAAAGACATTACAATACAAAACATATGACAGTAACTAGGGTTGTCCCTAGTTCACGTGATCGGAAATAGAGACCGATCACGCCATTTTCATGATCAGAATCGGATTGGGAACAAACGTGATTGGGACATCCATAGTATCAATATTATATCCATATCATGATATTAGACTGGATATCGTCTGTGATTTTGGATATCTTACTATTGTTATATGGCATAAGTGTTCTATAGACATATAAATGCCGGATTGGGAAAAATCTACAGATATTGATCAACCAATGACATAACATGTAGATAGTTATCTATTTTAATTTTAATTAAACTCTAAAAATTTGATCTCATCACCTCCAATGATGATCTGTCTGCATGGCTCTGCCCGTCTTTCACTTGCTTTACGTCGAAGAGATGGTTCAACAAGTCTCTCATTTATACAATTGAAGAAGGTAGCACAATATACCAGTTATATACAGTAGCTGAAGTCCTGACGTCACTCATTCATCCCCTGGGTCACGGAAGTATATTTCTCTATGGAGAATAGCATTGGGTCATCTTAGAATCGTCTCATATAAGAATTGTGTTCCAAAAATATACAAATTGTGGTCAATCAATCTGTTTCTGCAAAAAGATAATTTATTCGGCGGCAGAATTCTTTGCATTTTCAAATGCTAAGTCAAACCGCCGGGATCATTTGTTGTGAGCTGTTTAAGATATCTGTGTATCCCTCTTTTGTCTAAACACTGAGCCAGGTTCATGACAAAATGGGGGCTCGTATTAAAACATATTTGTGTAGTGTGTGTGTAACGTGGTTGTATGTGTTGTATCTTTTCCAGGGGGTCCGTGGATTATTTTCCTAATGTAGCACGAAATGAGCTGCGATTCCCAGGCAAAGTCCATCATTTATTCAAACAAGGCACCTCCCATAGTTACAACAGGTTACCAGCATAACAAAGTCATCTTTCCATAGTATAGCACACTAAGGCCCGGTCAAGCCTATCCATCATGGTCTCCTCCGTTCTCTCACTCCCAGTCCCAACCAATCTCCCAGTGTGTCCCTGTGTGTCCCATGCTTTATCTCACAAACATCAAACAAAGGTGCTTGCATTTTCTATTGGTCAATAAGGTGTGTGTGTGTGTGTGTGTGTGTGTGTGTGTGTGTGTGTGTGTGTGTGTGTGTGTGTGTGTGTGTGTGTGTGTGTGTGTGTGTGTGTGTGTCAGGGGAAATAGCTAATCAAAGACCCCCCAACTGTGACAGTGGCTCCTCTGTCACTTATCAGTCAAACAGGAAGGCCAAAGCCCCTGGTGGTCTATTTTGAAAGCATCTTTGCACAGTAAAACAATAGCCTAGGTATTTTATCAGCTGCTGTAAGCGTAAGCCAAGACCCTGTCCTACAGATAGCCTTCAGAGTAGACCTTCAGTTCTAGTCGGTCACTTTGGTGAGACACTGGAGTGAGATCAGGGATAAATACAGAGTTAAAGTTATATGTACAATTATGACTAACCAGGTGAATATGCTATATGATTCATAATACACCACATATGTATTAACCAAAATGTTGAATGGAGTGCATGAGTGTGAGGAAAAAGGAGTGAACAGGGCATGATCAGCACCACAACAGACAAGGATTGGCAGACAGAGTGGGAGGCCACATAATACAACTATTGAGCTTATTTGTTGTTTATTTGTTACGTATTATTGATGGCAAGTTCAACATAAAAGTCAAGGCAAATTAACAATTTAGCAGTTTTGTTAACAATTTGGATCGAAAATTACCTTGACATTGACCTTCGAACCTTTGACTGAACTTGAATTGCTTCAGTCCTTTCCTTATTATGTTTGCCCTTATTCTGTTCTCTTAACCTGCCCATGCAATTGCATTATTATGGGCATTTCCTCATAATGGTGACTCAACCTAGCCTGGCTCCAGCCCTGAGACTCAAACAGTCAATCCGGTACGCTTTCCCTTGAAATTCGAACTCCCATTTCTGTGGAAGTTCTTGACGTCATCCACCTTCTCAGTAACTCTGGGCTCCCCCAGAGTTAGTGTCGAAGTGTCCTTGAGAAAGACACTGAACCCCAATTGCTCCTGATGTGCTGGTTGGTGCCTTGCATGGTAAATGCACCATTCACCATTTAACTGACAACATAAATGAAGTGTCATCATACATCACCAGGTCATTTCCCAACTAGTGGTCGATAAAAACAAATCTTCAATTTCCTACAGGCCTTACCCGTTCTAATTTATGAACAGGAAATTATGTGCAGTGTGGGTAATGCGATATAATAGATCAAATTGATTGGGAGGGAATTGTTAACGGGTGATCTTGGGAAGTTGGGTTGAACTTTTTTAATTAATGTTATTAATTAAATAAGAGATAGATAGATATCTGTCATTAACTGTCATTGCATCTCTGTATGTATTTATCATTTTATTTTACAGACAGCATGGGATGGCAGTCATTGCGCTGTCACAGTAATGTAACTTTAGAAGTGTATAGCCAAATTCCATACGGCCAAACCCGCTCATTCCATGTTGTGGTCTCAAAACACTGCATGACAGTGCATGTTGGGACTCGAAAAACCCTGTTGTATTTTGTCTGGCACGGCAGACCCCTAGACTAATTGGTCCGTAACAGACCAAACATTTGTGTTCTATGCGATCCTAAATGAATGGTCAGGGACCACATGCAATACCTTCGCGGACCACCAGATGAAAACCTCTGGATTCTGTTTTCCCAAAAGTAGTTTACTACCAATGCACTTAGTTATCATTCCCTCATACACATGTTACAACACTTGAATCATTCTCTTTTCACTTTGCTCCTGCACAACACTTTACACCACAAAAACCTCATTGCCGAAATACAGACAATCAATACCAGTAAAACCGCTGCCAGCAGAAAGCCTATAACATCGAGTGAATGGTACTGAATCGTGGACATCTTGTACGACTCCGTCCTCAAGTGTGGCGCTCCCCTGTGCCTCATGACGAACTCGATCCAGAAGATGGCCAGGTCTAGAGGTTTCGTGGGCTGGTCCCTGTGCAGCTTCGACAGCCTCTGCATGTTCTCTGTGTAGGAGGGCTCGTGAAGGACCTCCTGGAGCGCTTCCAGGAAGTTGTCTTTGTTTATTATGCTAATATCAACTACTTTGGCTACGCCCTTTGCTTCCATCCTGTGCATGTTGTCTACTTGGTCGAAAAAGAGAGGCAGACCGACCAAAGGAACGCCGTGGTAGATGGCCTCCTGGACTCCGTTGGTGCCCCCATGGGCCACGAACACTCTAGTCTTGGGGTGGCCCAAGAGGTCCTTCTGGGGCAACCAGTCAACGAGTAACGTGTTGTTCCCCAGGGTCGATGGTCTCTCCCCGGTGTGCCTCCAGATCACCTTCTGCGGCAATTGGGCGAAAGCCGCCGCAATGACCTCCGTAATGTCCTCGGGAAGCTTTCCAATGAAGGATCCCAGAGTCATCATGATGACCCCATGTTCTCCGGAACTCTGGACAAAGTCCTCCAGATGTGGAGGGAGAGGCTCGGGGGGCTTGCACTGCCAGCCTTGCATGTAAACGACGTTAGGCATCGTGGGGCGAGGGTATTCAAAGGTGAAGTCGCTTCTCATCAGCCAGATATCCGCCGCCTGGAAGAACTCAGTATAATGGACATCAGGGCCGAAGTAACGGTGAACAAACGTTGTGTAGAGGCTGTCTGCGATATATGCATATTCAATACGCATAAGAATGTAGAAAAGGGCATTTTTGATTCTTTGGGGAAATGTCATCTTGTCGGTTAGGAGGGCATCTGGGACCGGGACATAGGAGAGGGGACTGGGGGCGATGAGATAATGTGCCTCCCCTTGGACAGCCCACCTGGCGCTGAAGACCAGAGGAAGACCGAGACGATGGGCCAACATCGCCCCCAACCCCAGCGGGTCCGTCAAAACCACGTCGTACTTCGCATCCTGCAAACGCTTCATCATTTCCCTATCGTCAAAAAGAATCTCCATTGTCTGAACCATGGCTTTCTCCACCTCATGGTAGCTTTTCACCAGTTCCCATTCCGTTGCCATGCGAGCCCAAACAGAGGAACCGTCCCGCCGCGCGTTCACGTTCCTCGTCATGATTTCTCCGAACAATTCCTCGTCCCCTCCGCCCTGGACGTTGATTGTGACGGTGTTGTAGTGAGGCGAGTCTGGCTTGATGTACCAGCTGTTTGATGGCCTTATCACCGTGACCTCGTGGCCTCTGGAGTGCAGCTCTTCAATGATGGGTTTCATGTTGATCCAAAGGCTTCCCTCAAAAGAGTATATCAGTACTTTTCCGCCGTCCACGAGCGCCGTGGAACACAGAAGTGTAGCAAACACCACAAGCGTCAGTTGGCCCATCTCTGGGGAGACAGATTATTGGTTGATGATGAGCGGTTGCATATCATGGCACATAAGTAACATTTTGTAATGGATCACTGATTAACCAATACTGCACTTTACACTCAGTTTACGCTAGATAACATGAGTGGGATAAAAACCAATATATCGTCGCTGTTGGGCAGACACCTCATATCTAATTATTTTCTGTATATTAACACTGTAGTCCCCTCCAGTACATAGATACGATCACAAGGCGTTCTTTATGTTGTACAGACATGATTTAGCGTAAATGCCAAATGCTGTGATAACTAAAACATAACATATACATTTAGTACAATATTCTCACAGAGAACAATAATCATAAAATACAAACATACAAACAAATGTAACAATATATACCTCATTGGCCGCATCCACTTTGGGGGAATATCGGGGGGAAATCTTCTTTAATCAGTATCTTCACTCTTACAGCATATCTCTTTTACACAGCGATGCACTATGCTTGTAGCACGCTGGAGTGCTCTGTTCAGAATGAACTGCCTCTGCCCCAGCTCTGATAATAATTTACAGTGATCTAATAAACCACCAACAGATCAGCTTCAGCCGTTTAGATTAGTATGACCTCTTAGTCACTATTAGAAAGATAAATCACCTCTATACACATGTAACCAAGTGTAGCAAAGGATTTACTTTTATAGTTATGACTACGCCACCTTGAGATAGTTCAAGGAATTACATGAATAGACCAGTAAACTGGGTTCCCCAACAAATGCAAGTTAAATGCAAGGACTTGAGACAGAGTTCCAAAACACAGGAATTTACTTTTAAGAACAGTATGGAATAACAAATATTTATTAACCAATGTCCTATTTCATATATATAATGCAGTAAAATGCGAACAATATCTTAAAAAACTAAGAACTAAACTAAACACACGCACTGAACCACACAGCATGCAGGAAAACAACAAGAGGAAATGGCTCCATTAAATAAAACCAAACACTAAAATCAGTCTAAACAAACAAAACAAAACAGCAGTGGTGACATCTATAAGGAAGTGAAAACAAAACAGTACACTATGAAGTTAAACAAATAAATCATTGCAACAACAATTTGATATGATGTATATACCTATTTGAGTCTGTGTTCATTCACATCGGCCCCTCTGGCACATGAGCTCATCGCTTCCAGGCACATGAACTCACACAAGGCAGGGACAGATAAAACACAACTAGAAAAAGTGCCCTTCTGGGCACAGGTCTCCACCAGGATAGGAATGTAGGACATTGCAGCTTGCCTTCATCTGGTGGTTGGATAAAAGGGCAACAAAAGTAAACTAGTGGGAATGTGCGTGCACAATTTCATGGAAATCACACGATGTGTTCATGATTTGCAGCATTTTGTTTGAAACTGAGCACTCCTGTGCACTTTGGAAGCCAATCTTAACCAATCAGGATGTAGTCTGAGAAATCTGAAAGACCCGTTTCGTTGAATGGCTCTAGAGAGACTCTGTACCAATTTGCGATGTTTGGACAAAATCTGTAGGTGTACTGTGCAAAAACTTGTTTTGCACAAAGCGGCCTCCTGGTGGCGCTATAACAGGCCGTTCTGGAAATTTTGGGGCAGAGGTTCATCGTTGGCATCCAGGGAGTGTGTGTGCAAAATTTGGCATCGACCGGGTTAACGGTGCCGGAGATTAGCTGCTCACGGACACACACACGGACGGACGGACACACGGACGGACGGAGTGCAAAACATACTCTCGCCCCATGCCTTCGGCCTGGTGGAGACAATTAAGACATGATCTCAGGACCCACAGCCAACACCAAGAAACCTGTGTTTGTTAGACTGCAGGGCCTTTAAATAGTCAACACTGATTGACAAGGAAGTGGCAGGGCAGCCAGTCTACGGTGGCCCCAAAGGCTCAATTCCAGCTGGCTACACACAGTAAAACAAAAAGATTAAAGTAGAAACATGAAATTGACCAAAACAAAATACATGATGAATTAATAATAAGTGTCCTTGTTCATCACGTTCCAGGCTTGAGGCGCGTTGGTAAGACTCCCTTTGTTAAATAAATAAATAACTTTTAATTCCGATGACAGCTACACACGCCCTACTACTTGATTGTACCGCATCCTCACACAAAAGCATCAACAGTAGCAGTGTTTAGAGCTTGTAGATCTGCTACCTTTGCTATTTATTTTTATTGTTTTGTTCATAATGTATGGTTTCCAGCCGACAGAGACTATATCATTAGTTAAGGAATAAGGATGTCATTCCATGGTTCCACTCCTATGCCGAGGATGAGTGCTCATAGGCGGGTAGGAGTAAGGAGGAGAGGAGTAGGTGTTACCAACTTACCGATGATATGAAGGCTCTGTTCCATTCTGGTCAAACAGTATCAGGGTGCTGCTATTATGCATGTTGGCTCACTGGAAACACTCTGCTACACCTGGTGTAGTACACCAGTGGGTCTCAACCAGGGGGGCAGTCAGACAGATATTTTGTGAAGCCTGAAACTCCTGAAAGTTCATATAATGGCCTGTTGTGGCGCTATCACTGGACCCAAAAAAACCCATAGCCCCATAGAAGTCCATGTATTTGGGCCCAACTTCACCTAGACTGTATTACCTTAATAAACATGGTCATGAATACTTTCTGCTTCCAGTCACTAGTTTAAAGTCTCATTTCTAATGTCATAATATTCTTTTTGGAAAATTATGGTCCCATTTATAAAATAAATGACCATAAAGTCGCATATGTTCTGAGGGGCGTGGCTACCGTTACAGTCTATGATCGGGAGTCCCCACCCACTCGAGTCAAAATAAAAACCAACGGAGAAGAAGGGGGGGAAGTCCCGCCTCGTTGTCTGGGCAGCCAATGGCCAGCTGGGCCCAAACGGAGCCAGCCAATGGCCAGCTGGGCCCAAACGGATCTAGAAAGATGGCGACTTACAGTGCAGGAATAACAGGCTTCATTTTACGTCCATGTTAGACCCGGGGAACGCTTTGTCCATATTTTTTACAGTCTATGGTCTCAACTCAAAGTCCAAATGGCCCCGTATGGGTTTATAACTGAGTGTAAAAATGTACCATTTGTACAGTGTCAGAGTTATGGGGGTCCTTTGAATTAAAACGTTTGAGAACAACTGTAGTGTTGTACACTAAATGAAACGGCTGCCTTAATTAGTATCATTGGTAACACCTGTGAAGGAAGTATATAGGGAGAAGGGGCCCGGAAGTAGGAAGGGTTATTATAACTGCTCCTAACCCTCTTCATCCGTGACAGAAATAAGACACCGTTCCAACTGATCTCACTTAGGGCTTTTTATTTTTCCCAAGTGGCAACCGTGAAAAACTGTAACAAAAACATAATATACTTTTAAATACAATGAAATATGAATGTTCTTGTCAGCTAATCCTGATGTCCGTATTATTATAAAGAAACACAATGATATATACACAAACACAATGAAATGTAAACAAACAATTAAACTTTTACAGAAACAAACAAAACACTGGGAACATACCGTATGCGCCTTCTGCACAGATTAATTAGGAGTTCAGTTAAGTTGTTTCTATCATTTTCTTTCTTCTTATCTTTGTTATCTTTCTTAATATCTTTTGTGGAGACTCTGACATGAGAGCTCTGCTCTGTTTGTTCTGCTCTTAACATGCCCAAGACCCAACAGGTGAACGAAATGAGGTAATCAGAGCAGGTGAGCCTAATTCAACCTGCCCTTGAACCAGACAGACCACAAAACCAGAGCACAGTAGATGGCACTATATCACCATGCATTTACCATATGTACCCAAATAACATACCTATAATGTTCACATATACATTTTCCGAAAGGTAAGTAATAAAATAGAATAGAAAAATAGAAATAGAAAATCCCATTGCTGGGACAATTACAGTTATTGTGCATAGACAGAGACTATTAATAAAGAGTTCATGATAAATGGTGCATTTATATAGCACCACTAACTCTGGGGGAGCCCATGTTCGAACTGGCAACCTTGTGGTTTCCATCCGGCCACTATACCCCTGCTCCACCGCCCAATGATGAATTAAAGTACGTGTGAGTTCATCATTAATCTGTCATTAAGCATTTATGTGTATGAATTTGCACGCTCAAGACAAGTAAAGTGTGACCCAAATGAAATGGAGCTGCACACCATATTCACATTGACACACATTGCGCAAAGTAGCCTACAAGGTTTCCTCTTCCAGTTCATGAAGATCCCATCAACTCTATGCATCACTGGTCAAAAACCATCGTATCCTTACTCCACTTGAGCTGGATTTGGGTAAAGAAGTGATGGTAATATAATATATAGCTAGGGCTAGGCCTATAGGCCTACAGTCAAAAATGCCAACTTTGGGGCATAGCCTGTGTTGTTTTTTTAAAAGAAATACATTATTTTTCCACTCAAAGGTTAACATTTTGGACCAGAACGTCTACACAGAATAAATAGGCCAGAGGCTAGAGCAGCAAGTATTGACAAGTCAAAGTGCAGGGATAACCAGGCTCATTATCTTTAGCCTGCAGGTTTATCTGCCTGAAGCAGCTGAGGCAGGATTGTCTACTCAGTGGTGTAAAGTAACTACAGTAAGTATATGTACTCAAGTTAAGTACTGGATCTAATAGTAATCTCAGCAAGGCAAATGGCTTCTTGGTTAGAGTGGGTGACAATGCTATCACACGTAAATATGAAATTACCTACCTAGGTTCCATCCTGGAGGCTAATCTTTCCGGTGATAAAATGGCCACCAACGTAATCAACCAAAGAACAAGATTCCTTTAGTTTACAGGATCTCCTCACTGGTCAACAAAAACACCTTGGAGACCTTAACAGGAGCCCTCGTACAAGGTTTCTTTGACTATGCATGCACCTCCTGGTACCACAGCACCTCAAAGGCCCTTAAAACTAGGCTCCAGACTTCCCAAAACAAACTGGTCAGGCTCCTACTTGGCCTCACCCCCCGAACCCACCTCACCCCTGCCTACTTTGACAGGCTGGAATGGCTTAGGGTCGACGACAGAGTACAGCATCTTGCAATGGGTCTGGTCCACAAGATTCGATACACCACCAAGATACCCATGTACCTGTCTAGATACTTCCTTAATGTTAACGAAGTCCACACCCACAACACCAGAGGGAGTGCAACAAACCATGTACAACCCAGATTCGGCACAAACAAGGGACTAAATTATTTTCGCTCCTATATGCCACCAAAATGTAACCTGACGCTGCCAGATCCAAGAAGCTTGCTACACAAATTTGTTTCACAGCTTATTGGGATCTGGGATCACGGAAGCAAATTCGATGACGGGGCTGTTCCTTTTTTTCAAGATACTTGGTAGATGATTGGATGGGACCGTCTGTCTATCACCGTGTGGGCGTGCAAACACAACCAATCATATTGACGTGTCTATATAGGTTCACATCCGGTTTCGCACATATCCCGCCCTTAGCTCACGCTGATTGGTCCGGTACGGAACGGATTTTTGTCAGCTCAACTGCCTGAGAGATCCCAGATGAGTGCTGTGTTGGGGAACATGGTTACCCAATACCGCCCTCATCTGGCAGTGTCAGGTTAACCAAAATGTGGAACGCCCTACCAACAGTCATTAAGACATGTGAATCCCTTGACTCCTTCAAAACCGCTCTCAAAGGGCACCTACGGATGGCTGCAATTCGAAACTGGCCTCTGTAAAATCTGAAACTCTGAAACTAATTCTGCAAACTGTTAATAAATATTTCAATCAATCAATCAAAAAACTAGAATCTTGCATTACTGTACTGAGGTAGCCTATTTGTACTTTACTTGAGTATATGTTTCCAATTTCCAATACTTTTACTTCCAGCCAACTTCATACCCCAATTTTTTTTTATTGGTTAGCCTACTTTGTAGTTTGCATAATGATCGAGTAGGATACTTTTTCTATATGGCACTTTAAGTTTATAATGCCAATACTTAGGCTACATTTCGATTTCCGGATACATTGCAGTAGGCCTAATTGATAATTTAAATTTTCAACCGAGGTGCATAGCCTATGTTTTAGGTTGTTATTAGAGAAAGTAATTGGTGAGTGTTATTTTTTCATTTGCTGCTTTCTTTCGTTTTAGCGAGTTTGGCTATTTTTTACAGGGGGGCGGGGGCATTCGATATGTAAAAAAAATATGTTTTTTTTTTTTTTTACACAATTTTATAGCGTTCTTTTTTTTAATGATTTACTATAGTCCTACTTGGCCCAAACATTTAGATTCTCGTAGCCTGACCCCCCTTCTGTCCACTCAGTGAGTGGGGGGAGCCAGCGCCATTGATCTGATCGCTATGCTAAAAGCAGGGGACATCTCTCTCCTTCCTTTGTCTGTCTCTCAGCACGAGTCAGTCTCTGTCGGTGAGGACGAGCTAGCTGGTGTCTTTACGTTAGGAAGGTGAGTAGTAACAATAATAATAGTAATGTAATAGGCTACTGTACACGTATGTGTGACTGTAAATATGCGTAGTTGCAGGTTGCGTTGCGACTTCTACAGTGAAGTTAGCACCCCATATGATGCAAACATATATCATTGGTCATTGGTGTCATTCTTTAGTGCTGGATTTGTGCTATATTGTGCTGTAAATATAAGATAATCTGTGCTAGTATAATCTTTTGCGATATTTTAAGTAAATATGTTTATAAGCCTGGCGTACTTGTGCCCCCTCTTGGCCAGACCCCGTAATGACATAAAATGTATGAGTTATTAGATTTAATGTAAATATGAGTGCATGGAAATGAATAAATAACAAACTTTAGGCTAATTTATAATTCGTCATAAATAATACAGTGGTGTTCGCTAGAGATAATTGACTCACAGCCATAACTTATTTGTTCAGTGATCCTGCCACAATGAACTATAATCATTTTACCTGTTTCAGTTTTGTGATACTTGGCCGGTGTTGACACTGGAATCCTCAATTTAAGATGTAACTTCTGAATGATCGAAATAGAATGCTTAACCACTTCTGTCCGTTTACATTGTCCCATTAAAGAAAAATCTAATCTATCGACCATTGGAAACATGGTGTAGTTGCAGTCATTCTACTTCATATTTTAATTGAGAATGGACTACAACACTTCCAAACATAGAAGTGCTAGCCTAGATTGATAGGATTGTTTAGTTAACACACAGTGAGTGAACTATTGACTGATTGGAACCTTTTGAACCTGTATCTTAGTTCATCATGATGCAAGGAGCCGTGGTGGTGTGGATTCTGTCCGCGCTGGTATGTCTGGGTACAGGATATGACCATAAAGGACACGAGGATCTGGGAACCCTTAAGCAAAAATCTGTCTTGACAAATTATGAACAAAAAGGTAACAGCTGACCAGAGTTGGATTTGGCCGGTGGAGACATGTCTTATCCCTCCTTCTGGTCATACTAACTAACTACCGGTAACTAACTAACTAACTCTATCTATCTATCTATCTATCTATCTATCTATCTATCTATCTATCTATCTATCTATCTATCTATCTATCTATCTATCTATCTATCTATCTGTCTATCTGTCTATCTGTCTGTCTGTCTATCTAATGTAGACTGATATGTTTGATAAAATTTATGTACCTGTTACGATGCTAGCCACATTAAAATGTGCAGAAATAGATCTACAGTACAAGCTAAAGTGTTGGAAGAAGTGTAGGGTTTAAGTGCTTAAGAAAATATCCCCCCTTTTTTCCTGTTTTTTTTTCACATATCGAACCCAGCACCTTCAGGTCATGAAGATAACAGTGCAGACCACGCTGCAAACAACTTCTCCATGGTGACATCTGCAAACAAAGGTTTTGCCTTCAACCTGTACAGAAAACTGGCCGCTCAGACGGACAACCAAGGCAAGAACATCTTCTTCTCGCCCTCCAGTGTCAGCCTGGCCCTGGCAGCCTTGTCTGTAGGGGCCCGGGGCCAAACCCACCAGCAGCTCTTCAGTGGTCTGGGCTTCAACAGCTCCTTGCTGAACCAGGCTGACGTAAACCAGGCCTTCCATGGACTTCTGACCAAGACCTCATCAGAAGACATCAGTGCAGGAACTGCAGTGTTTGTGGACAATAAGTTCAAGCCACAGCCTGAGTTCCTGGATGATCTCAGGCAGTCCTACCTGGCGGACGGGAAGACTGTGGACTTTAACAATTCCACAGAGAGTGCTGCTACCATCAACAAGTATGTGGGGGAGAAGACCCACGGCAAGATAGACCAACTAGTGGAAAACATGGATCCTGACACCCTCATGTATCTCATTAGTTACGTATACTACAAAGGTGAGATCTCTGAGTTGTCATTCCATTCTTACATTTTTTGAATAATTTCATATACCAGACAGAAATTAACAAATTAAATTAGTGTTATGCCTGCGATAATCAATTATTGTCATTATTGAGAAATGTATCCGACAGGACATGTGATAGCGTAGAGCTCTAATCACCCTGAAGGGGTTTATTTCTCAATTATGACCCGTGCCCCATTGATTATCCCACTTCTTACACGGCTACTGAAATAAATTAATCAATTGACCCAAAAGTAATAATAAAAGGAAAGGATTTCATTGCAGTAATGAAAGTATTCCATTAATTTTCAGTTACTGCATTGCCTATTTCTCACTTCAAATCTGCTTTCAAAAACATTATTGACAATTTATTACATTACATTACTTTTGTTTACATAGCTGCCATGTTGGATGTGGCAACACTCGAGCACACATGAGCACGTGCTTTGATTAGACAATGATCTGGTATAGAGTTCAGTGGTCATTATTCAAAAATAACACAGCTGAATTCTGTAATTTAGTTCAGCAGTTAAAATGCTGAACTAAATTACACAATTCAGCGGCAAGCCATCAGCATGTACACACCTCAGAGTTACGGTGGTCCTTGCAAATAAAAGTAAAACATGACAATTGACAATCAATAGTGGACTCTTATTAGAACATAGTAATAGCAATTGGGTCTCGCCACAGACATGTTTGTCCGTGTACAGACATATTGATGACCCCTGCTACAGTCACCTTCCCTGATTTCAGTTACGTCTCTCAATATAGTCATCGTTGTTTCTATTGTTTTCTGTCAAACAGGAAAATGGAAGACTCAATTTAACCCCAAAAAAACTCGGGAGGAGGATTTTATCGTGGATGAGCAAACCGAAACCAAGGTACTCCATAGTCCATACTATCTTACTGACTGTCTTTTTATTGGTTTGCCTCCGATCTGAACGAACAGAGCCACGCAACAAAACATAAACTTTGAGAGAATACAAACCTGCATACCATGGTAGCAAATAAAGTTAGCCACTTTCCCGTCCTCACGGAGTTCCGACGAGACGCTGACTCGCTCGGGCAGAGTGAGACGTGAGGTCCTTTTTCCACGGATCCTCGTGTTTGGAACAGCGAGGTAGATCTAACAAGCTCACAACGTGCAACAGCTTTGAGTCACCTAGCCAGCACTTTCAAAGCAAATCTGAGTTTCTTAATCTTTGGCCACCGTGGTGGGACCTATTTTTGTCAGTGCCTTACCCCGTTATCCCTAAACCTCTTTGCCTTTTTTTATATTTAAAAAGAAAAGTGAATAGTTCTACAAGCTCACGACGGCTCTTCTAAGTGGTTCACATGGGCAACGGTTTGCGGAGCGGTCTTGATACCGGAAGGTCGCCAGTTTGAATCCCCGGACCGGCACGTTAAAATTACCACCGCTGAAGTGCCCTTGAGCAAGGCATTGAACCCCTACCATGAAATGTTCTATGAGCAGGGTGTGGCTGTAAACAAGCATCTCGAGCTTAGTCCACTTCCCTGGGTAAACAAAGAACTTTGCTTACTTCCTTTGATGTTGCAGGTTCGTGTCCAGATGATGAACAGGCTGGCCTGGTTTGATCAGTATTATGACAGGTCTATCAACACCCATGTCCTCCGTCTACCCTTCCAAAACTCCTACTTCATGCTGCTGCTGATGCCTTACGCAAATTTGGCTCAACTGGAGGAGCACATCTGCCCCCGGCACTACACCAAATGGCTCAATGGGATGAGAAGGTTTGACATTGCATTTGAAAAAAAAGCATACGTACCCTGTTTGCAATTTATTTCGTTTATTTATTTATTTTTCAAAAATAGCCAATCTGCAAGCTCACAATGTGTTTTGCGAGTGACCTCTGAAAACTTGACATGCCCAAAATGATTACTTTCAGAATGTCATCATATTACATGTTACTTTATTACTTTAAATTGAAACGAATAATAATTATAATAATAACCCATGTCATTTATATAGCACTGTTCAGGAGACCCAAAATCGCTGTTAGAATATTACTTTCTGTGCCAAGTAATGACAATTGCATTGTCAGAGATGAGTCAATTATTTTCCCATAGTCTTAAGTGTATTGTTTTTTTCCTTTGCAGTGAGGAATACTATATATCGGTTCCCAAGTTTTCCATCAAGACTAATGTAAACCTGAACGGTGTGCTGCATCAGATGGGAATGACAGACATGTTTGGTGCTGCAGCAAATTTCAGTGGCATTGCAGAGGATGTGTTTGTGTCAGAGGTAAGAGCTGCCACAATGGATGAGGGTCTGACTGTCTTAGGGCCGATTCATACTCCTATTTTACCGCTGTTTCGGCGCTGTAGTGCCGAAATGATTTCGGCTCGTCAGAAATTTTCAGTAGCACCGAAGAGCCGACTTTAGGACGGTACCCGCCCCCCCCCGAACCTCAAATGACGTCAAATTGTAGGCTCTACAGTGCCGAACCGACTTTTATTCGGCTCTAAAATAGGAGTATGAATCGGCCCTTATTATGTCACAACAAATAAAAGGACAGAGACAGTCCATCAGTCCAGTAGCCATCAGACTGCTCAACCAAGCCATATGTTGCGTTCTATTCTCGGATTACTGCCAGATTCACTCATGGACTATGTGCACTACTACAGCAATGTATTCATGTCATGTACCCCCAAATTGATGATATATTTAGCTGTGAACCCCTATTTTAAAAGATTTTGAGCCAAGGACCCCATAAAAACTTACACACGTTTAAACTGTTCCTCATTTTGCTGGGGACCCCCCTGGAACCCTCCAAGGACCCCTGGGGGTCCCCAGACCTCACTTTGAGAACCATTGCACTACAGAACAATGACAGGTGCCTGTTACTGTCATTGAGGGGTGGAGTTAGGAGGTTTGACCGACAATTTGAGGATCCAATGGAGTTAGGAGGTTTAGTCAGAAACAAATACTTTTCATTTGCTCAATATTTGTGAAACCCACACACAGACGGGTGTCCAATAGCATTGATTTATTAAAGAAGAAAAAAATGTTGAAATACGTAGATAGGAGGTTTACGCCCGACAGCGACGCTATACATTGTGCAACTGCAGACAGTCAGACAAAGTACAACATAACATTTTTTAATTGTGAGAATCACTGATCTAATCATTGATTGTTTATGTGCAGGTTGTGCACCAAGTCACACTGGACGTAGACGAGACCGGAACCACTGCGGCTGCGGTCACACGCGTCGGCAACGTGCTGCATTCTTTCCCCCCGCAACTGAGCTTCGATCGTCCCTTCATGGTTCTCATCGCCGACTCCTCTCACAACATCCTGTTCATGGGAAAGATCGTCAATCCAAACCTCTGATGAGTCAAACTGTATGTTCTCAGTCATTCAAGGCAAGCACAGATGTTGACCGATGTAACCCTGACATCTAATAGTGTTTATATGTGTAGTTCTTGGCTTGCTGAGTAGTTTGAATGTAAAGTAATTTGCAGACCAGTAAAAGCCACAAAATGTGCGTATACCATATCGTCTCTGTTGTGTGTCAAGAACTGTTTGTTACTTTTCAGGATTCTTTTTTTTTTTAAACACGACACTTTCATGCTGTGTTTCGAGCTTGTGGCATGATCAAGTAGGGCATTCATTTACGGTAAACAATATGTTACTTTACATGTTAACAACAAATAGTGGAAATATCTGATAAACGAGCTAGCGCGTGTTTTGCATTGAGAAGGGGTTTCACAAAAAAATCAAAAAATCGGGAAAAGTGTTTTCATGTAATACATAGAGCAGTAACACTGGAATACACTCCCACTAGTAGGATAGGAAATAAATTAATCTTCAAACATAAATGAATGGATGCCGCCCAATGATGAATTAAAGATTAATTTAACGTGTGAGTTCATCATTAATCTGTCATTAAGCATTTGTGTATGAATTACGCTCAAGACAAGTAAAGTGTGACCCAAATGAAATGGAGCTGCACAACATATTCACATTGACACACATTGCGCAAAGTAGCCTACAAGGTTTCCTCTTCCAGTTCATGAAGATCCCATCAACTCTATGCATCACTGGTCAAAAACCATCGTATCCTTACTCCACTTGAGCTGGATTTGGGTAAAGAAGTGATGGTAATATAATATAGCTAGGGCTAGGCCTATAGGCCTACAGTCAAAAATGTAAACTTTGGGGCATAGCCTATTGTGTGTTTTTTTTTTTAAGAAATACATTATTTTTCCACTCAAAGGTTAACATTTTGGACCAGAACGTCTACACAGAATAAATAGGCTACAGAGGCTAGAGCAGCAAGTATTGACAAGTCAAAGTGCAGCCAGCATAACCAGGCTCATTATCTTTAGCCTGCAGGTTTATCTGCCTGAAGCAGGATTGTCTACTCAGTGGTGTAAAGTAACTACAGTAAGTATATGTACTCAAGTTAAGTACTGGATCTAATAGTAATCTCAGCAAGGCAAATGGCTTCTTGGTTAGAGTGGGTGACAATGCTATCACACGTAAATATGAAATTACCTACCTAGGTTCCATCCTGGAGGCTAATCTTTCCGGTGATAAAATGGCCACCAACGTAATCAACCAAAGAACAAGATTCCTTTACAAAGTTTACAGGATCTCCTCACTGGTCAACAAAAACACCTTGGAGACCTTAACAGGAGCCCTCGAACAAGGTTTCTTTGACTATGCATGCACCTCCTGGTACAGCACCTCAAAGGCCCTTAAAACTAGGCTCCAGACTTCCCAAAACAAACTGGTTGGCCTCACCCCCCGAACCCACCTCACCCCTGCCCACTTTGACAGGCTGGAATGGCTTAGGGTCGACGACAGAGTACAGCATCTTGCAATGGGTCTGGTCCACAAGATTCGATACACCACCAAGATACCCATGTACCTGTCTAGATACTTCCTTAATGTTAACGAAGTCCACACCCACAACACCAGAGGGAGTGCAACGAACCATGTAGCCTACAGCCCAGATTCGGCACAAACAAGGGACTAAATTATTTTCGCTCCTATGCCACCAAAATGTGGAACGCCCTATCAACAATCATTAAGACATGCGAATCCCTTGACTCCTTCAAAACCGCTCTCAAAGGGCACCTACGGACGGCTGCAATTCGAAACTGGCCCCCGTAAAATCTGAATCCCCCCCCTTTCTTTTCCCTTTTTACATCCTTTATGATGAATTCCTGTTCTGTTCTTTGTCTATATAGAAGTGTCTATTTGTACGTCTCTAAATGTTTTGATGAATTGAACATGGTGGACCCTCTTGTAAACAAGTGTAATGCTTATAATTGGGTCGTCCACTCACAGTTAACAGTCTTTGTATTGAGTTTGTGCTTGAAATGTACTGTAATTCTGCAAACTGTTAATAAATATTTCAATCAATCAAAAAACTACAGTCTTGCTTTACTGTACTGAGGTAGCCTATTTGTACTTTACTTGAGTATTATGTTTCCAATTTCCAATACTTTTACTTCCAGCCAACTTCATAGGCCTACCCCCTTTTTTTTTTTTTATTATTTAGCCTAGGCCTACTTTGTAGTTTGCATAATGAGTAGGATACTTTTACTATATGGCACTTTAAGTTTATAATGCCAATACTTAGGCTACATTTCGATTTCCGGATACATTGCAGTAGGCCTAATTGATCATTTTAAGGTCAACTTTATTTTCAACGAGGTTCATATCCTATGTTTTAGGTTGTTATTAGAGAAAGTAATTGGTGAGTGTTATTTTTTCATTTGCTGCTTTCTTTCGTTTTAGCGATTTTAGCTATTTTTACAGGGGGGTTGGGGGCATTCGATATGTAAAAAAAATATGTATTTTTTTTTACACAATTTTATGGGAGGCATACTATCATCCGACACTTAGCGTTCTTTTTTTAATGATTTACTATTCAGCTGGTCTAAGGATCTACTGAATCAGAATGTGAAGGGGGCCAACTCAGTATGCCCAGTATGCACTTCCCATTGCAGTCAGAACTGCAGCATCACTCCCAATCTTCCGCCGTAGCCTGAAAACCCACCTTTTCAGACTCCATCATGGCCCATAGCACTTACCCTAACCCCTTAGATAGCATTTCTGTTGGCTTAGATAGCATTTGACACAGACTTATAGCATGTTATGTAGACAGCACTATAATTGTATTGTATATAGTCATAGCACGCCATAGTACATATGTATAGCATAGTAGTAAATATGTATAGTTTATATGTATAGTGTATGTATAGTTTCATTATATAGATATTCCACTGTTACTTTCTTAGCTTACGCATGTTTCATGATATTGATAAATGCTTTTATGTGATGTATTCCCATGCTTTTGTTCTTGCTTAAATGTAAATCGCTCTGGATTAAGAGCGTCTGCTAAATGCCTAAATTGCAAATTGTAAATTGTAAATTGTATGCCTGAGCCCCTTCTGTCCACTCAGTGAGTGGGGGGAGCCAGCGCCATTGATCTGATCGCTATGCTAAAAGCAGGGGACATCTCTCTCCTTCCTTTGTCTGTCTCTCAGCACGAGTCAGTCTGTCGGTGAGGACGAGCTAGCTGGTGTCTTTACGTTAGGAAGGTGAGTAGTAACAATAATAATAGTAATGTAATAGGCTACTGTACACTTATGTGTGACTGTAAATATGCGTAGTTGCAGGTTGCGTTGCGACTTCTACAGTGAAGTTAGCACCCCATATGATGCAAACATATATCATTGGTCATTGGTGTCATTCTTTAGTGCTGGATTTGTGCTATATTGTGCTGTAAATATAAGATAATCTGTGCTAGTATAATCTTTTGCGATATTTCAAGTTAATATGTTTATAAGCCTGGCGTACTTGTGCCCCCTCTTGGCCAGACCCCGTAATGACATAAAATGTATGAGTTATTAGATTTAATGTAAATATGAGTGCATGGAAATGAATAAATAACAAACTTTAGGCTAATTTATAATTCGTCATAAATAATACAGTGGTGTTCGCTAGAGATAATTGACTCACAGCCATAACTTATTTGTTCAGTGATCCTGCCACAATGAACTATAATCATTTTACCTGTTTCAGTTTTGTGATACTTGGCCGGTGTTGACACTGGAATCCTCAATTTAAGATGTAACTTCTGAATGATCGAAATAGAATGCTTAACCACTTCTGTCCGTTTACATTGTCCCATTAAAGAAAAATCTAATCGATCGCCCATTGGAAACATGGTGTAGTTGCAGTCATTCTACTTCATATTTTAATTGGGAATGGACTACAACACTTCCAAACATAGAAGTGCTAGCCTAGATTGATAGGATTGTTTAGTTAACACACAGTGAGTGAACTATTGACTGATTGGAACCTTTTGAACCTGTATCTTAGTTCATCATGATGCAAGGAGCCGTGGTGGTGTGGATTCTGTCCGTGCTGGTATGTCTGGGTACAGGATATGACCATAAAGGACACGAGGATCTGGGAACCCTTAAGCAAAAATCTGTCTTGACAAATTATGAACAAAAAGGTAACAGCTGACCAGAGTTGGATTTGGTGGAGACATGTCTTATCCCTCCTTCTGGTCATACTAACTAACTACCGGTAACTAACTAACTCTATCTATCTATCTGTCTATCTGTCTGTCTGTCTATCTAATGTAGACTGATATGTTTGATAATATCACAATTTGATAAAATTATGTACTTGTTACGATGCTAGCCACATTAAAATGTGCAAAAATAGATCTACAGTACAAGCTAAAGTGTTGGAAGAAGTGTAGGGTTTAAGTGCTTAAGAAAATATCCCCCCTTTTTTCCTGTTTTTTTTTCACATATCGAACCCAGCACCTTCAGGTCATGAAGATAACAGTGCAGACCACACTGCAAACAACTTCTCCATGGTGACATCTGCAAACAAAGGTTTTGCCTTCAACCTGTACAGAAAACTGGCCGCTCAGGCGGACAACCAAGGCAAGAACATCTTCTTCTCGCCCTCCAGTGTCAGCCTGGCCCTGGCAGCCTTGTCTGTAGGGGCCCGGGGCCAAACCCACCAGCAGCTCTTCAGTGGTCTGGGCTTCAACAGCTCCTTGCTGAACCAGGCTGACATAAACCAGGCCTTCCATGGACTTCTGACCAAGACCTCATCAGAAGACATCAGTGCAGGAACTGCAGTGTTTGTGGACAATAAGTTCAAGCCACAGCCTGAGTTCCTGGATGATCTCAGGCAGTCCTACCTGGCGGACGGGAAGACGGTGGACTTTAACAATTCCACAGAGAGTGCTGCTACCATCAACAAGTATGTGGGGGAGAAGACCCACGGCAAGATAGACCAACTAGTGGAAAACCTGGATCCTGACACCCTCATGTATCTCATTAGTTACGTATACTACAAAGGTGAGATCTCTGAGTTGTCATTCAATTCTTACATTTTTAGAATCATTTCATATACCAGACAGAAATTAACAAATTAAATTAGTGTTATGCCTGCGATAATCAATTATTGTCATTATTGAGAAATGTATCCGACAGGACATGTGATAGCGTAGAGCTCTAATCACCCTGAAGGGGTTTATTTCTCAATTATGACCCGTGCCCCATTGATTATCCCACTTCTTACACGGCTACTGAAATAAATTAATCAATTGACCCAAAAGTAATAATAAAAGGAAAGGATTTCATTGCAGTAATGAAAGTATTCCATTAATTTTCAGTTACTGCATTGCCTATTTCTCACTTCAAATCTGCTTTCAAAAACATTATTGACAATTTATTACATTACATTATTGTAAATTACATTACGTTTGTTTACATAGCTGCCATGTTGGATATGGCAACACTCACTGATATGAGCACGTGCTTTGATTAGACAATGATCTGGTATAGAGTTCAGTGGTCATTATTCAAAAATAACACAGCTGAATTCTGTATCTGTACTGAATTTAGTTCAACAGTCAAGTTAAATGCTGAACTATGTAAATTACACAATTCAGCGGCAAGCCATCAGCATGTACACACCTCAGAGTTACGGTGGTCCTTGCAAATAAAAGTAAAACATGACAATTGACAATCAATAGTGGACTCTTAATAGAACATAGTAATAGTAATTGGGTCTCGCCACAGACATGTTTGTCCGTGTACAGACATATTGATGACCCCTGCTACAGTCACCTTCCCTGATTTCAGTTAAGTCTCTCAATATAGTCATCGTTGTTTCTATTGTTTTCTGTCAAACAGGAAAATGGAAGACTCAATTTAACCCCAAAAAAACTCGGGAGGAGGATTTTATCGTGGATGAGCAAACCGAAACCAAGGTACTCCATAGTCCATACTATCTTACTGACTGTCTTTTTATTGGTTTGCCTCCGATCTGAACGAACAGAGCCACGCAACAAAACATAAACTTTGAGAGAATACAAACCTGCATACCATGGTAGCAAATAAAGTTAGCCACTTTCCCGTCCTCACGGAGTTCCGACGAGACGCTGACTCGCTCGGGCAGAGTGAGACGTGAGGTCATTTTTCCACGGATCCTCGTGTTTGGAACAGCGAGGTAGATCTAACAAGCTCACAACGTGCAACAGCTTTGAGTCACCTAGCCAGCACTTTCAAAGCATATTTAGGCAAAATCTGTTGCCAGAACCAGCAGAGTTTCTTAATCTTTGGCCACCGTGGTGGGACCTATTTTTGTCAGTGCCTTACCCTGTTATCCCTAAACCTCTTTGCCTTTTTTTATATTTAAAAAGAAAAGTGAATAGTTCTACAAGCTCACGACGGCTCTTCTAAGTGGTTCACATGGGCAGCGGTGGCCAAACGGTTTGCGGAGCGGTCTTGATACCGGAAGGTCGCCAGTTTGAATCCCCGGACCGGCACGTTAAAATTACCACCGCTGAAGTTGCCCTTGAGCAAGGCATTGAACCCCTACCATGAAATGTTATATGAGCAGGGTGTGGCTGTAAACAAGCATCACGAGCTTAGTCCACTTCCCTGGGTAAACAAAGAACTTTGCTTACTTCCTTTGACGTTGCAGGTTCGTGTCCAGATGATGAACAGGCAGGCCTGGTTTGATCAGTATTATGACAGGTCTATCAACACCCATGTCCTCCGTCTACCCTTCAAAAACTCCTACTTCATGCTGCTGCTGATGCCTTACGCAAATTTGGCTCAACTGGAGGAGCACATCTGCCCCCTGCACTACGCCAAATGGCTCAATGGGATGAGAAGGTTTGACATTACATTTGAAAAAAAAGCATACGTACCCTGTTTGCAATTTATTTCGTTTATTTATTTATTTTTCGAAAATAGCCAATCTGCAAGCTCACAATGTGTTTTGCGAGTGACCTGTTGTGAACTCTGAAAACTTGACATGCCCAAAATTATTACTTATGTCATCATGTTACTTTATTACTTTAAATTGAAACGAATAATAATTATAATAATAACCCATGTCATTTATATAGCGCTGTTCAGGAGACCCGAAATCGCTTTGGTAAGGCATGTTAGAATATTACTTTCTGTGCCAAGTAATGACAATTGCATTGTCAGAGATGAGTCAATTATTTTCCCATAGTCTTAAGTGTATTGTTTTTTTTTCCTTTGCAGTGAGGAATACTATATATCGGTTCCCAAGTTTTCCATCAAGACTAATGTAAACCTGAACGGTGTGCTGCATCAGATGGGAATGACAGACATGTTTGGTGCTGCAGCAAATTTCAGTGGCATTGCAGAGGATGTGTTTGTGTCAGAGGTAAGAGCTGCCACAATGGATGAGGGTCTGACTGTCTTATTATGTCACAACAAATAAAAGGACAGAGACAGTCCATCAGTCCAGTAGCCATCAGACTGCTCAACCAAGCCATATGTTGCGTTCTATTCTCGGATTACTGCCAGATTCACTCATGGACTATGTGCACTACTACAGCAATGTATTCATGTCATGTACCCCCAAATTGATGATATATTTAGCTGTGAACCCCTATTTTAAAAGATTTTGAGCCAAGGACCCCATAAAAAATATAAAGGACTTACACACGTTTAAAATGTTCCTCATTTTTCTGGGGACCCCCCTGGAACCCTCCAAGGACCCCTGGGGGTCCCCAGACCTCACTTTGAGAACCATTGCACTACAGAACAATGACAGGTGCCTGTTACTGTCATTGAGGGGTGGAGTTAGGAGGTTTGACCGACAATTTGAGGATCCAACGGAGTTAGGAGGTTTAGTCAGAAACAAATACTTTTCATTTGCTCAATATTTGTGAAACTCACACACAGACGGGTGTCCAATAGCATTGATTTATTAAAGAAAAAAAAAAGTTGAAATACGTAGATAGGAGGTTTACGCCCGACAGCGACGCTATACATTGTGCAACTGCAGACAGTCAGACAAAGTACAACATAACATTTTTAAATTGTGAGAATCACTGATCTAATCATTGATTGTTTATGTGCAGGTTGTGCACCAAGTCACACTGGACGTAGACGAGACCGGAGGCACTGCGGCTGCGGTCACACGCGTCGGCATCGCGCTGAAGTCTTTCCCCCCGCAACTGAGCTTCGATCGTCCCTTCATGGTTCTCATCACCGACTCCTCTCACAACATCCTGTTCATGGGAAAGATCGTCAATCCAAACCTCTGATGAGTCAAACTGTATGTTCTCAGTCATTCAAGGCAAGCACAGATGTTGACCGATGTAACCCTGACATCTAATAGTGTTTATATGTGTAGTTCTTGGCTTGCCGAGTAGTTTGAATGTAAAGTAATTTTCAGACCAGTAAAAGCCACAAAATGTGCGTATACCATATCGTCTCTGTTGGGTTGGGTCAAGAACTGTTTGTTACTTTTCAGGATTTAAAAAAAAACATGACACTTTCATGCTGTGTTTCGAGCTTGTGGCATGATCAAGTAGGGCATTCATTTACGGGAAACGATATGTTACTGTACATGTTAAACTGTTTAAGTGCCAAAACCGTAATCCCGTCTTCTAGACGTCTTTGCAATGGGTGCCAAGGCCGACAAGACGCCCTCTCTTTTTTTATAATGGGAGAATTGGCACTCAGAGCCTAAACTGGTGACCACCAGGTGGCACTGAAGGAGTTCAAATAGTGGAAATATCTGATAAACGCTTGTGTTTTGCATTGAGAAGGGGTTTCACAAAAAAATCAAAAAATCGGGAAAAGTGTTTTCATGTAATACATTAACACTGCAGGAACACTGGAATACACTCCCACCACTAGTAGGATAGGAAATAAATTAATCTTCAAAAATAAATCAATGGATTAGTAAAGACTAAAGACGTTATATTTCGTTTGGTTGTTTAATGTTTGGACTGTAATTGGATGTTTATGTTTATACATAATTGCTTGGTTTGTTCAGAGTAATTATGCTTAGTGGAGTTATGTGAAGACCAAAATCTTCAATTATTTGTGTTGTTTTGTTTTGAGCCCGTCCTATGTCCAGCTTTGAGGGTTTGTGCACACACAAACATCGTGTAAACACAAACATTGAATGCCATTGACAATGAATGGCCAGCTGTGTGTAAACAAACATTATGTAAACACAAACATTGTGTAAACACAAACCTTGTGCAAACACAAACATTGAAGACGAAGGTGAGGACGCAAATTGTGATTAGACCGAATGTGATGTGTATGACGATAAGAGCCCCTCACTTCACACGGGTGTAATTTTGTTTTAACTATTTAATGGTGAAATTCCTTTGTATTATGTTTTAACGAACGATTGCAAAGTGGGAATGTTTCTTTGGACCCAGGAAGATTAGCCTTCACTGCTGTGAGGACTTAACGGGGGGATCCTTAATAAGCAATGTGCCGCATTAAAATCATTTTGGGATGTCGTCTTTTTATTTTACATGAAATTCCTCTATTGCTTGCTTCACTATAGAAAAACAAAATCACACCCGTGTGAAGTGAGGGGTGCTCTTATCATCATACATCATCTCATTCCGGCCAATCACAATTTGCGTCCTTACTTTTCCCTCTTCACCTTTGTCTTTACACAAACTCGGAAAGCTGGGCATAGGAGGGGCTACCTCAAAATAAGTAGTTTTGATTGATCGTGTAAAAATTCTTAAGCACACAATATGCTGTAAAGATTGCCCATTCCTTAAAGATACTGCACCTCAGTAAGGTTTGCTAACTCTGACTGTTTATTGTGTTTTCATTCTGCCAAGTTTCTGTATTGTAGCCAGTGGAGAAAAGGGAAGTAATCAAGCTGGGAACCCATCGCCAAAAAAAAGGAAAAACAGTGCCATCTGCTGTTTGTTTCAGAATCTGTTCTTGGGAGAATGGTTGTATTGAATTGAACTGCTTAGTAAAGTGGAATTAAATGTGGGTTGTCTTCTGTTATTTTCATTGATCAGATCCAAAACGTTGGATGTTCATGTAAGGTGGAAAACTCAGTTAACAAGTTGTATTGGCAGTAGCCTACTACTAGCTATTAGTCATCAGATGAATAGCTCTACAGTAGCCTATTACAGCAAAAATACAAGCCTAATTTATTGTTTATAAAAAACAATATCGGTATGCAGACTTGGTCACAGACTCCTTTTACACCGGTTGGTTCCCAATGGGAACTGGTTCAGTTATTTTTGGTTCTTTGTCCATTAACCAGTGCTTCAAAATTGCAAAACCATATATAACATTGTTATCACCATGAAACTTCCCCAGTTGATTACTTATACGAAGACAATGAATTATTGTATTACATATCTTAGATTTTTAAATATGCCAATGAGGCATTATACAGGAAAATATGGAAAGAAATTGAAAATATGAAAAAGCTACTACTGTGAAAGGGTTATCATATATTAATTTACTTATATTGATCCTATAAACAATTAATATAGGTATAGTTTTGCCCACTGAATTCATAATTAACGTTCCAATTTTGGAGCTCTGGCTCATGGACTAGACTACTAGAGTATATCATGGGGTCTAGAGTATAAAATCAGGTTCTTTTGGTGAATGGATATGCAAAAATCCCCCCCATTCTCTATGTATTCATTTGACACTGTCTGCTTTCATTACCCCGTCGGCCTAGCCAGCAGTTCATTTGTCCAATTCATTCATGCCAATACGGCAATACCACATTGTCTCAGATCCTGTCTCTTAGTGTACATCTTCACATTCTCCAGTATGATACCTGAAACCTTCAATGTAACATGAATCGTTTTGCTCTGACTAACCTCTTTGGGTCATTTTAAATGTGCTTTAATATCTCACTTCTTCTTGCCCTTCTGCTGTGCCAGTTCAGGGCTCTTCCCCTCTGCCAAAGCCAGCTGTTTTTTTAGGTCCAGTAGTTTGGCGACCTCCCCTGTGAGAACGGCCTTCTCTGCCCTTTGGGCCTTCAGCGCTCGCACCTTGTCCGCCTGTTGGGCCACGGCCTCTGTGAGCTGCTTAGCTCGTTCTGGGTCACCGCTGCACACAGTGACCGGGGTTGACGCAGCCACTGGCGTGGCCTCAGCGGCGTTCTGTGGCTTTGTCTGCTGTACACCAAACCTCTCCTTCAAAGCCTCAATCTGGTCTGCCTCTAGTTTCTGGAACAAAGGACTGACGGTGCCAATGCGGTGGCCAGCAGCCAGGGTACAGACGAAGCTGCCAGTACCTTTCAGAATGGTGTTGATGCACGCCTGAGGGGCATTGAGCTGATCTCTGATGGTTTGGCTGACCGTCGGCGTGTATGGCAGCAACATCACAGACAGCAAGCATGCAATATTCACAGACACACCGGTCACTGTGCCTGCACGTTGCCTATCGGCGTCTCCTCCCTTGATCTTCTTCCACGGCTCGTTGTCCTGGATGTACTGGTTGCCATGGCGAGAGATGTTGAGGATGTGTTTCAAAGCGTTGCAAATTTTGACTTTGTCCATGAGCTGGATGTACTGGCGCAGCTCCCAGCCCACCTGGGCCAGGAGCATCTTGTCCTTGTCCTGCAGGTCCATTACAGGCACACAGCCCTCGAAGAACTTACTGACAAACATCCCTGCTCTGTTGATGAAGTTTCCCAGGTTATTAAGCAGCTCAGAGTTGTTCCTGGTAGCCATGTCATCCCAGCAGAAGTCAGAGTCCTTGCTCTCTGGACGCACGGACAGCAGGTAGAACCGCCACACATCTGAGGGGATGCCGGTGTCCATCGCCATGTCTCCAAACACGCCCACGCCACGGCTCTTAGAGAACTTGACACGCTCATAGTTCAGATACTCGGTGGCGATGAGGTGGTTGACCAGGGTGTAGTTGTCCTGAGCGCCTAGCAGGGAGCATGGGAACACCACGCTGTGAAATGGCACGTTGTCTTTGGCCATGAAGTTGTACAGCTCCACCTGCTGTGGATTCTTCCACCACTTCTCCCATTGGTCTGTGTAGTTGGCAGTGATGGACAGGTAGCCAATAGGGGCGTCGAACCACACGTAGAACACCTTCCCCACACACTCTGCAAAGTCAGGGTGATCGGGCACTGGTGTTCCCCACTTCAGGTCCCTGGTGATGCAGCGCGGCTTCAGTCCGTCCCTCAGCCAGGAGTGGGTGATTTGTTTGGCGTTGGATGTCCAGTCTCCTGTACTGGTTGACTTGTCCAGCCACTCCTCCAACTGGTTCTCCAACTTGGGCAGGTCCAGGAACAGGTGCTTGGATGAGCGGATGACGGGAGTCTGCCGGCAGACTTTACACTGGGGATCCCCGAGCTCTACGGCGTTGATGAGTCGACCACAATCGTCACACTGGTCCCCACGGGCCTCTGGGAAGCTACAGTGAGGACAGACCCCCTCCACAAAGCGGTCGGCCAGGAAGCGCTGGCAGCTCTCACAGCGTAGCTGCTCCACCGTGTCCTCCACCAGGAACTTGTGGTTGTGTAGCCGCCTGAAAATGTCCTGGGCTATTTTTGTCTGTTGCTCTGTGGTGGTTCTGCCAAAGAAATCAAAGTCGATCTGGAACCACTTGTAAATGCTGGAGTGGATGGCGTGGTATTTATCACAGATCTGCTGCGGTGTCAGGTTCTCTTCTCGGGCCTTGTTCTCAGTGGCCGTGCCATACTCATCCGTACCGCACACGAACAGCAGGTTCCAGCCTCGCATACGACCATACCTGGCGAAGACGTCAGAACTCAGGACACAGCCGATGATGTTACCCAGATGGGGGACATTGTTGACATATGGCAAAGCACTAGTCAGCAGGATGTTACGCTTACCCTCCTGAGGCAGGATGGGATGTTGTCTCTCTGTGCTCACTGAGCAGCTGTCCAGTCCTTGACCCCATGTGACGGCAGCTGATGCCATCTCCTCCTCAGAGAACTGACGTTCTCCCTCACCCTCAGTGGAGCTGCTGCTGTGTGTCTGGGGGTCTCTGCGCTGGCTGGAGTGTGGGGCAGGCTGCCCCTGCATGAAGCCCTTCAGTGCCTCAAGGCCCTTTCCCTGCAGCGCCTTCTGAGCTGCAGTCTGACAGGCCTGTAGAATGGCCACACGGTCAAACCATGCCCGCAGTGCCTTGTGTTCGCCTGTTAGGGTGGAATCAGACATAACAGGGTGCAGTGATGCCCACAGAACGATATCGGCCACCGAAACAGCTTCAGCAGTTAGGTATGGTGTAGTGGTCTTCCTCAGACTTTGATCCAGGTAGCTGAGGGGTCCCTGGAGGCACCCGGATGCCTCTGCTCGTTTCCCCTGCAGCACAGCCATGTGGAGGGCCTCCATAAGCGCCAGCTGAAGCTCTGTGGCTTCCCATTCAAGCCATTGAAGGCACTGCTCACTGGATAGCTGTCCACTCACTTCAAACATGTACTTGCAGATTGCGTTTGCACTGAAAAGGTGCAGTCCACTGGGCAGAAGCATGGCTGGCAGGGCTGGACGGCTGAGGAATGGCACCACTCGCTCTTCAGGGTTGACATGCTGAACCTCACATGTAACCCCTGTCAGTTGGAGCGTCGCTAACGGCTTCAGGCAATGTGGATTGCCCTCACTAACCAACAGTTTCAGTTTCATCTGTTCCGCTATATTGAACCGGTGTATGAGAATAATGACTGGCTTAAAATGTGCGTGCAGTTTATATCTATCTATGGTCCCATGGTCCATATATGCTGACCTGTTCTGAATAAACTCCATAAAGGGACACAGAGTGACACATATAGAAATCTCCATATATGGGCATAAAAGGGACACAGATAGATCGGTGGAACGTGTACTCTGCATTTCCGGTTGTCCAGAACCAGCACAAAAGCCTCATTTGGCATGCCTGACAAAGAACTCCATATATATGGGCATAAAAGGGTATACATAACTGGGTGGGACATGCATTTCCGGTTGTCCAGAACCAGCACAAAAGCCTCTGACCCGGGTCTGGATCTGATCACCCCTATATCTCCATATATGGATCTGGCCTGTTCTGATATCACAACACGGGCACCGCTCTATATATGCCACAACAAGCTATTATTGTTGATGGGCGTTGGCCCCTCCCACGCCTGGCTTTGTGTGTAGTGTACCTCCGTGATGTCATGTTGCAGCCAAGTCTATATATTTTTTTGGTTTGTCTTATTCATGCCCCCATCTTTTTACTTTGACAGTGGGTGCCCCTCAAAGGCACCCCTCAATTCACACAAGTGTGATATTTGATAGGCGCTAGCCCCTCAACAACTCATGGCTTTGTGTGTGCCCCCATGACGTCATGTGGCAGTCAATGGTCTCTTTATGTTTGTCTTATTCATGCTCCACCATGACGTCATGTGTCAGCCAAGTCTATGGACTTTCTGCTTGCCCCCCAAAGGCGCCCCTCACTTCACACAAGTGTGATTTATTTCATTACATATACAGCAGGAATTAATATGTAATTCCAAAGGCCTCTCATAGCAGCAAGTCTATAAGACATTACAGATAAATCTCAAACACACTGCATAATCCTCCAAGTACTGCAGCCTCTGAAGCAACTCCATATGGCTTCTCCAGTTACTTCACATCATAGTATCATACTCCTGTTCTCTGATCCTGGCATGTTCCTAGGATGTTCTTCTACATATTGATGAGGAGCTCCTTGTGTGCATGTGACTTTGGCAGGCTGCAGGCAGTGCAGGGTCTCCTTGTGCATGGTGGCATTCAAAGGAAGACTTCAGACACACCGACATTGGACGGCTATGCATTGGCCTGTTCACAGGCATCTATCCACTCACTGAAAACATCCACTGGCTCTGACAGATAATGTATAGGAGTTTGGTATGCCTCCATGCACACACAGCACGTTATAATTCCCACATTACGAGTCCTTTCCATTTTGACAGAACAGGAGTTGTTGTAGTTACAGAATGGGCAGGTGAACAGGGTGTCCAGACCCATCTGTTGTTTCTTGGGTGCTGGCTTCCTCGTGGCCTTTCTGCGTCCCATTGTTGACAGCTGTGGATCCAATGTAGTGTGCTGTGACTCTGCTGTAGGCGATGCTCTATTAGAGGTATGAACTCAGTGCAGTGCTTTGTCTCAGTGTGAATAAATTAACTCACCTTCACCTTTATAGGGCCTCTGCTCTGACGTCACAGCACAATATGGCTCCATCAAAACAAATTGGTAAAGGAGACAAAAATGTCCCCGGTATCGACCCGTGTCATTTTGGGTTCTGTGTTAAAGATCTTCGAGAAGGTAATTGAGGAACTCAATGAGTGCTTATAGGAACAATTTTATGTACAAAGTAAGGTTTTAGAAAATTATATTCAATTGACACATGAGAAAGAGCTATAGGTTGACAGCAATCTGCAAAACAAAGGGAAAACAGTCTGTCTCGAGAGACTACGTTGAAAGTGGTTGACTATGGAATGGTGCTGGTGGAATGGTGCTGCTCACTCTACTGCGAGCGTTCGGCCCAGTGAACCACAATAGGTTAATTACTGAGCAAACTTGAGTAAATCTTGGTTCGAGGGCTTAATCTGAACCCAGAACCCATGAATTACCATTCAGAGAGCTCTATACTGGCTCGGCGGCTCCCATGAATCCAGGGTTTAATACCAATTACCATAGACAGATTAACCATGGTTCATATAGGCCATATAGGTCTCCATATTTTAAAGACATATAGCCTACTCAGGTAAACAGGGTATAGGCCTGCCGCCTACCATTCTTTCACCAGAGCCAGTGTAGCAAATGTGAGCCGTGAGCCTTCCTGCTTTCAAAACGACCTCGAAACCAGTGTCAATGTTCTGACAACTAATCTGAGGTCTTAACAGAAGAGAGAAGACAAAGGCAGGTATACAGAAAAGACAGTTCCCCTATATTGGGTTAGTCTAGGTGTTTTTAATTTTATGTAGGCCTGTATGTCATATATTTAACTTAATCTGTTAACTGTGAGAGGACCTCAATGAAAATAAATAGTCCTTTTAGACATGGCTACAAATTTGTTGGTGTTACGTTTAACTATTATTAGTATTAGTGCGTCGGCTCTAATTGTACAGTATTTGTTTTATTTTTAGACATGAGAGCAGTGTTGGCGTTTCTATTGGTCGCGTCTGTTTGTAGTTTCTTTGTTTTGTTTTGTTTTTCTTTAGACATGGCTGCGTGCAGTGTTGGTGTTTCTATTGGTCGGGTCTGTTTGTAGTTTCTTTTAGACATGGCTGCAGTGTTGGGGGACGCAGTCACAGAGGCAGAGCAAAATGATCGTTGTTTCCACAAAGAAAGCATCAAAGGCAGCCCCGATGAGGAGGCCCGACTGGAGAGACAACACTACTGGAAGATCATCGATGCCTTTAGATACTACAGGTACGAAAACACCACTAACGGATGACAACACACTGGATGCTAACAGTTTAGCTAACAGAAGTAGCATAATAGCGCGGAAAAACAGCCGATCTGCAAGCTCACAACGCGTCGCCTCGCGACGCTTTGTGAGCTTGCAGATCTGCTGTTTTGGCAATACATTTGTACAGGGGTTAATTCAGGACGTTATTGTTATTCACATTGAGTGCTTATCTCTGCCGACAAACTGTACTTAAATGGCACATCATATTTTAGACAATACCTCAGCATCCATCCATATTGGGATGATTTTGTGGTTTTGGAATGGTGCTTGCCAGGCCTTGCCTTCAACACAATTATTACACCAGATATTTTTTGATTGATTGATTAGTTTATTAGACTGTGGCATAAATGTAAAAACAGCAACAGAACAGAGTACAGTCAAACACTTATTCCAGAAGGGATAGCACAAAAAATATATCTAGAAAACGTCCTTGGGGTCTTGTTTCTATTTAGGCCCTATGCAATCAATTCATAGACTAGCCCCTTTCGGCACCCTCTGTTACCTTTTCTGAATTTGTAAGGCGGTACCCTAGGGTCCCTCATAGCCCCTTTCGGGACCCTCCATAAAGCTTTTCTGAAATTTGGATGAGTTTTATGTAGGGTCCCTGCTCATAACTATATTTTCGTATGGGAATTCTGGAACGCGGCCATTAATCTCTCTAAGATCGTATCTGCGGCGTTTGACGGCCTTTTTTAGTTTAAGTTATTCTGAATTTGTGAACTTTAAGTACCTATACATACCGCTGCGAATATCTCCTGTGGCGCGGAAGCCGTTAAGTATTTTTGTTTGACCGATTTGGTCGCTTTATTTCTTCTTGTTTGTTTACCGTTTATTGTACCGCCTCCCGGTGTGCGGTTGGCTTGTGCGGCTACGTCCCTGCCTCTGATCTGCTCTGTCATAGCTATAGCGCCACTAGCTAGCCAGATAGGCGGTACAATGAGGTGTCAATAAACAAGGAAGGAAGAGAAGAATCAAAGCGACCAAATCGGTCAAACAAAAAATACTTAACGGCTTCCGCGCCACAGGAGATATTCGCAGCAGCATGTATGGGTACTTATACTTCACATATTCAGAACAGGGGGGCAGTCAGCCAGATATTTCGTGAAGCCTCATTTGAAATCGGTAGTTCATATTAATGGCCTGTTGTGGCGCTGGACTGGACCCAAAAAGCTCCATAGAGGCCCATGTATTTTGGCCCAACTTCACCTAGACTGTATTACCTTAATAAACATGGTCATGAATACTTTCTTCTTCCAGTCACTAGTTTAAAGTCTCATTTCTAATGTCATAATATTCTTTTTGGAAAATTATGGTCCCATTAATTAAAAAAATTACCATAAAGAAAAAAAAACATTGCGTATGTTCTGAGGGGCGTGGCTACCATTACAGTCTATGATCGGGATTCCCCTCCCACTCGAGTCAAAATAAAAACGGAGAAGAAGGGGGGAAGTCCCGCCTCGTTGTCTGGGCAGCCAATGGCCAGCTGGTCCAAAACGGAGCCAGCCAAAGGCCAGCTGGTACCAAACGGATCTAGAAAGATGGCGACTTACAGTGCAGGAATAACAGGCTTCATTTTACGTCCATGTTAGACCCGGCGAACGCTTTGTCCATATTTTCAGAAGCCCTCACACGAAAAAATGTTGTCAAAGAGCGCAGACAGGCGTTATCCACGTTGTTTATGTTTTATGTATGTCCGCGTACCAGGTGGCAGGATACTGCTGGAACAGGACCCAATGGTCTGTGTCGTCAAAAAGTCAGAAACTTCAGTACCATTGGGTTCTGCTTGGAGGGCTAGGTCCCTCGTAGCTTATTCTACCCTCCATAGGACGCAGATTTACCCACTGTCTGTTCACGGAGACCTGCTCGGTCGCTTGAGTGTTGGTGAGATGTTTCAAAGATGCATAAAACAGCTATAGGAGACCGCCGCAACGTGTTTTTTTTATTTTGCTTCGCCGAACTCTTCTCTCCTCTCTCTTCCTTGTTGACTTCGCATTGTACCGCCTCCCGAGCGGCGACTGGCTAGCTGCACGTCCTAGTTACTGCATCTGATTGGCCGACCGCGTGCATGCAGGATGTTTATAATGCTGTTGTGTTGTGGGAGGCAGGACATGGGAATTGAGGAAGAGAGAATTTCAGCGAAGCAAAACTTCCAAAAAAGATAAAAGAATACTTAACGCAACGGCGGTTAATGCCGTTTCGCACACGTTGCGGTGGTCTCCTAAAGCTGTTGTATGCATCTTTGAAACATCTCACCAACACTCAAGCGACAGACCAGGTCTCTGTGAACAGACAGTGGGTAAATCTGCGTCCTATGGAGGGTGGAATAAGCTACGAGGGACCCTAGGGTACCGCCGTCCAAAATTCAGAAAAGGCAACCGAGGGTTCTGAAAGGGGCTATTCATAGACATGGCATGAAGAACAACCACCAAATTCAATATTATCCATAACAACAAATAAAATAATGTCAGGAGAAAATAAAACACTATGTACAGAGTGGGAAAGAAAGAGGGAAGGATTGTATGAATAATGCTCAGTACAGTAGGCCTAAGTATCCATGAGCTGTAATTATTTGACATATTATAATAAGTGGGGGTAAAAGCTAATAATTTAACCGAAGAACAGTCAGAATGCCATCACTGTAGTCACTACAGTGTAATGAAGCCTTTAGGAGAAGACAACACTCATGTCATATTATGATATTACAATATTACGATATCTAGTCTGATATTATGGCAACATCGATATATTGATGTATGCCCACTTGCCCAGCCCAAATGGCCCATTTCTTTTGCACATCTCATAACTGATAACTATGAATTGAATATGAAGGACCCCAATGGAAACGAGCCATAGGCATTCTTGGGGTTTAAATCTTAAACAGACCTTGTGTTGAACTGTACTTTCCTATGCTGTACTGTTAATAAAGTATTCAATCAGTCAATCAATCAATAACTCGTCTGTGTTTATAATCTAGATTCTAGAACAGTGGTTCTTCTGCGCTGCATACGGAACTCGCCTGTCGCCTCGCTTCGCTTGTTCCTGCAGCAACGCAGGCGTGCCACAATAACACTGGCTCCTTTTGTAATGACGGCTTGTTGTATTGTGTGTATTTGCGTGTGTCAGGGACCATGTCCAGGAGCAGGTGAAGCGCGCGGAGTGTCAGTTCCGCAGTCTGCAGCCTCACCACCAGATGCTGCTGCCGGCCGTGCTACCCAACCTGGCCCTCATCAGCCAGTGTGTGGAGCACAACCAGGAGGTGCTGCAGGCCATCGTCCTCAACTGCATCCACATGTTCGAGAACATGGAGTACGGCGAGGAGGTCAGACGCCTAAACGTTTTACCTTTTTATGGAGCACCGAAGTCTCCACGTAATTGACGCATCCATTCATTACTCCCATAGACTTGTTTGATATGGCGTAAAATAAACAAATGAGCCACTTTCAAGATTGTTCTAAAAGGCTCAAAAATAGTAGATGTACAAGCTCACAGCTCTGTGAGCTTGTACAACTGCCATTTTTGAATAGAAAACATGGATGAAGTTGTTAAAATGATGGTCATTGCTTTATTAAGTTACAGTAACACATTTAGCTGGGGACCCCCTGGATATGCGGTCTTTCATAATTCGACTGACCGCTCGAAAACAATTCTAGGAAGTTGATTGATGACATTTTGTCTCCTCTCCAGGACGATCTGAGGAAGGTGCGTCCACCCTCGACGTTCGACATGGACAAGCTGAAGTCCACCATCAAGCAGTTTGTGAGGGACTGGAGCGAGACTGGCCAGGCCGAGAGGGACACCTGCTACAAGCCTCTCATCCAGGAGATCCAGAGACTCTTCCCTGCGGATCGATAGTGAGTTGCATGCATGTTCTTCATTGAAAGCCTTTAATCAGACCAGTGTGTGTCCAGTGAAAACCTCGTATGAATCTGATCTCGGGTCAGAATGGGTTAATCAGACCAGTGTGTGTCCGGTGGAAACCTCGTATGAATCTGATCTCGGGTCAGAATGGGTTAAGGGTGGCTCTCCACTGAACCGAGGTCGGCGGCGGTAAGTGTTGGAACATCTGCCGTGGGTACACTGTCGTGTCGGGTCGCCGTCCAAGCAAGCTCGTTCGACCGTCGGATAGCAGCGTGCTTGTTTTTGGAATAGCGCATCAAGCCATCGGCAATTCTTAGCACCGCACCGTCTGTCGACGTCGGCTCTCATGCACGTCGGCTCTACGGATATATCAATATTCCATCGATGCCACTATGACACTGGGACTTTTGATATCGCAATGTCATGATATGGCATGAGATATAAGCGTCATGATTTTATACTTAAACGAATTGTCAAAATATCACAGTCCTGCTAGCGCATGTCGGCCAGATGTTTTCAATGTGACATGTATTTTATTGTGTCAGTGATTTGTCCAAGGTCAGCGTGCTGGTTCCGGGGGCGGGGCTCGGCCGACTGGCCTGGGAGATTGCGCGGCTGGGCTACATCTGCCAGGGCAACGAGTGGAGCTTCTTCATGCTGTTCTCTTCCAACTTTGTGCTCAACAGGTAATTCTGGACCCGTATAAGCCACCAGTTTTATTATCCTGGTAGGGTGGGACCCGAGTGGAGCACCACTGCACTAATGCATACATCGTTGCTGTCGGGCAGAATCCTCTTATCTCCATTATTCTGACTGTTTGTGTATTTCTTTTTTCGTGAATGAATGCCGACTTGATCATACTACAGTGTCACATGAAAGCATCAAAAGCAGATATGCAAGCTAGAGCTTGTTGATCTGCTATGTTTTGAACCCTAAAAAGTAACAGTTTTGGGAGGTTTCCAACCCACAGAGACGATATGCAGTATATACTCATACAAACTCAAGTTATCGTTATCTCCTTTGCCATCATATGCACCAGGTTGTGACTTGCATAGGTGATATGTTCATATTTATTGGTGAAAGATTGTACAACTCGCATCAGTCCAACTATAGCTGGCAACTTGGCAAGGGTCAGATCGTAGGAGAAGTACATTAGACACACATGTCAGTGGTAAAGTATTTATTTAGTTTTGCTGTACAGAGAAAAGAGCTCTATACATTTGATTTATTATTACAGTAGTTCTGTGTCAAACACAGAAAAAAGGCATCTTTGTAGTTATACACAAGATAAGAGAGAAGCTGCTTGTGACATAAAAACCAAGCTGTAGCTAAAATGTAATGTAAATGCATGTAAAATGTCATAAGGCAAAAGGTGAACAACTTAACAGATAAGTTGTTCATAATAATTCTACCACAATGCATCCTCACTATCCGTTCTGTTCTCTTGCAAAGAAAAACATTTAGTTTAATGTTTAATACATTTCATATACTGTAAGTGCTGGACCCAAGTTGATGTGTTTGATTGGTGGTGATTCCTAGTGTTGCAGTGTCTGTAGCCCAGCTTGTCCGTCTACTTATAACATACGGCTCCCCTCAGGTGTGACAAGGTGAATTCTCTGACCCTGCACCCATGGATCCACCAGTTCAGCAACAATAAGAAGTCTTCAGACCAGACACGATCCATCCGCTTCCCAGACGTGAACCCTCAGGGTCTGCCGCCTGACGCTGACTTCTCCATGGTGGCCGGGGACTTCACAGAGGTGTACACGGAGCCAGGTCAGTGTTAACCAAGGGGCCAGTGAGGCACTCCAACGTTGAAGCACTGGGCCCTAGTGGTAAGAGGAAGGACTGCAGGCGGACGGTAGCGGACCCGTGGATTCATGACGAGGAAACCCTGTGCCAGATCAGTCTCTATCCTTTTAATAATCTATGGTGTTAAGAACCCATTAAGAAAACCAGGAAAGCATCTGTCATTTTAGATTTGAGCTAAAAAGCATTATTTTATACTTTTTGCTATTCATAAAGGGCAGATATACAAGCTCATATAGTGCGTCACTTTGTGCCACGCTACGAGCTTGTAGATCTGCTATTTTTTTATTGTGAAAATGTTTGCTTCTGGGGGTCCCTGGAACAAAATATTTTGAGATGGGGGTCGGCGGCCAAATACATATAATTTTGGCGGTGCTTCGCATGAAAAGGTTTGAGAACCACTGATATAGAAACATGCGTTTTTCAGGAAACTGTTATTTAGTATTTAGAAGACATTTGTAGAAACGGTCTCAGGTCAATGGGACTTCCAGGAGGTGTACACAGAGCAAGGTCAGTGTTAATAATCCTCTCATGAGGACTGATAATGATGCATCTTTTTTAAATATTGCTGGAAGGACCATACAACGCATATTTGAATATTTGAAAACAATTAATATATGGAACAACTGTGCTTGAATCTGTAAACTTTGTGCCGCAAGTTAAAGTTAAAGTCCTTCTAAGCTTTGTAACTGTGGTAACTCCTAATATACCAAATGTTATTCCCGAACAATTGGAATTGATACTATCCCTATGCTGGTATAATGAGCTTCTCTTTTTTTCCCCCCTCCTTTTCATATATTTTACTATCACTCTTTCGCAGAGTCCTGGGACTGCGTAGCCACCTGTTTCTTCATTGACACGGCTCACAATGTCTTGGACTATGTAGAGACTATCTGGAAGATTCTCAAACCCGGAGGGGTCTGGATCAACCTGGGTGAGTCATGGACACAATTCAATTCAATTCAAAGGGCTTTATTGGCATGAGAAAACATACGGACACAGTGGTCCCCACTCTCTGACCAACATAATGTTCTGTCGTAAACACTGTTAAAATGTCACAAACAAACTGATGCTGTTTCACCAGGTCCACTTCTGTACCACTTCGAGAACATGGCCAACGAGTTCTCAGTTGAACTGAGCTATGAAGACATCAGGTCGGCCATCATTAAATTTGGCTTCCAGCTGGAGGTAAATAGAACTCATCTTCAGTGCTCCTAAATCTATGGCGCTCTCCATGGTTTTGATCAAAACGGCAATGTTCTGTCTTCAATGTCTGTCTTTAATCAAGCATCTCGTTTGGAATATAATCACTTCTAGAGAGAGATGAGATGTGATGGTGCGAGTTAGTGACTGCAGATTATGCCTCCCGGTTTTGGGGGCGGTAATGGAAGGCAGGGCTTTTCAGATCAAACTAATATCCTTTTGTATGAACGTCATATGTTTCGTTTTTCCTCAGGTGGAGAGAGAGTCAGTGCTGACCACGTACACCGAGAACGACCGCTCCATGTTGAAATATGTCTACGACTGCGTCTTCTTCGTGGCACGGAAACCCTCAAAGCGCTACGCCAACCGTCACCCAGACATGCCATTGCGGATCTCGCCGCCGCCTGCCAAGTCGCCGCGGCGAGAGGGGACCAACGACCTGACGTGACACACATTTCAATGACGTGAAGCGAGGAGTGATGATCGATTTTAACCGATTCACTGAAGAGAAAGAAACAAAAAGACAATGAACTCTGTTTTTTTCCCCCTTTCTGTCATTTTTATTTTTATCTAACGTGTCTCTCTTTGACAACATTGTCCGATAATATTCCTTGTGAAACCTGCCGAGTGCAAGTGTAGCCATTGATTGAATCGAGGGCTCAAATCTGGTCGGTTGCATTTGCTTACCATTTGGTTTTAATGGCGTGTGCCCTGGTGAATGTGTTCTATGCTTGCAGACTCCTTGGACCTCATATGCATTACCTTTCACTGCGTGAGGAGAACACTAGTAGACATGCGCACAGACATGCGCACAGTAGACATACAACTGTGGGGGTAGGAGTACTACTGCATCAGTTAGGTGTTGTATTTTTTTAATGGCGCATTGGAAATCTATCCACAGTTCACCTAGACTGTTGTGGATCTGAACAAGACTGAAAGTACTTCAATGGTGTCTAAAGAGTTAGAAGTATGAATAATAGGCGGAAGTTGTTTTAAACTTATTGTATGTTCAGACACCTGCTCACTTCACAATAAAATCTTTTAAAATGTATTTTTAACTTTTCATCCATAGACGTCTTCATAAGCAGCTGCTTAAAGAAATTATGTTCACGTACCTATAGACGGATACGTAATGTAACGCCACACTGCTACACACAGAGCAGGTCTGAACACATGCAGAACCGACTCCCACACACTATATTTGCTATTAAAACAATGAATGTGCCTTTCTTAATTTCTCACAAGGTTAATTGTGAGTGGTGGTCTCAAAAACTAAGAAGAACTGAAGAGGCGAAGGACTCGCACACCACAAGGATTGCTCAACCCTAAAGTGCTCAAGTGCAAAGTCATAGGACAAACATATCGGTCACAAGACCTTTTTTGTGATGTGCAATTCGTTCGCCTCTTCTTCAGTTCAAAGTGTAGAGTGTAGACAGTGGGAAATGGGAATCTTTATTAGCAGCTAGTGAGTTAAGAAACTTGCAACAAACATTACATTGTTTTCATTAAGACGCATCACATCATTCACATGCATTGTATGGCTCCCCCCATATGTATGATCGAACCCTACAAACCCACCCGTGCACTCAGATCAGCCAACATGGGGAAGCTGGAAGTACCTTCACTAAAAATTCCGGGACAACGCTCTACACATCCCAAACTCTTCTCCCTTCTGGCTCCAAAACTAACTTCCCATTACAATCAGAACTGCAACCTCACTCCAAATCTTCCGCCGTAGTCTGAAAACCCACCTCTTCAGACTCCATCATGCCCTGTAGCACTTACCCTAGCCCCTTAGATAGAACTTTATGTAGACTTAGATAGCATTTTATACAGACTTGTAGTCATAGCACTTTATAGTAGCCTATATAGTATAGTATGTATAGTTTATATTTGTAGTTTCATTATACAGATATTCCACTTCTAAGCCCTTAGCTTACACATGTTTCATAACTACTTTTTATGTATGTGATGTATTGCCATGCTTTTTGTCTATTTTGCTTATTGTAAATCGCTCTGGATTAAGAGCGTCTGCTAAATGCCTAAATTGTAAATGCACACTATTCCTGTAATTCTCAATTTTTCTATTCAAGGACATCCAATTTGATATGCATTAGAATTAGATGGCCATGGATCCCCATTTGATAAGATTTTCATCTCTGGGAGGTGGGAGCCCATCTATCTTGTATTGCTAATGATTTATTGACTGTCATGTACTGTATGTATAGTGATCACAGTGAACTTGAAGCTCAGATCATCAAAATAGCCATTCTTGTACATTCTCTAGTTACATTTATTTATACGTGAAATAGAGCGTCACAGTCCCTCCCCCTTTCAGAACAACGAGTGGCCCAGGAAATAAACCCCATGCATTTTTCCCATAGGCATTTCTTTAAAGTATTTATTTAAAGACGGTTACGCCGCGGACAAAGTCAACTCGGATCGTGACAAATCATGACAATGAACACAATATTTTGGGCCGATCAAATCATTAGAAAGAAGAAATGCCTATGGGAAAAATGCATTGCTATTCATTTCCTGGGCCACTCGTTGTTCTGAAAGGGGGAGGGAAATAGCTTGGCTGAGGTGGTATGGAAAGTCTGCTCAGCCCTCAGATCCGGTCTAGAGTCCGCCTACTGTATCCGTTCATTTTTAAACTATGAAACGTACGCAATACAAACTGTTTCCGCATCCGCTCTAAACCGGGTGTTCTTCAGTACATCGATAACGGACCACTTTCACGAGGGGGCGGAGACGTACAGCGGTACTCTGCTCTGATTGGCCAGTCGGACATTTCTCTTATCTGTGTGTGCGGTGTTTTGGTGGAAAGCCTGGTGAGGCGAGGTTAGCGGTGTTTAGAACAAGTGAGGCTGCTTGCGAACATAAACTGTTGGTTTGATAATCTAATAAAGTCGTACGGAGGGTCACGACATACGTTGCATTCATGACAAAAAGACGCGCCGAGGAGGACGCAGCAGGTACTACCAGTACCAACAACTTCAAGAAGAAGAGCTGTTGCGGGTCTTCTGCTTCTTTCTGCGGGGTCGACGCGCAGTTGGACGGCATGGCCAGCATGCTCGATCCGCCATCTCTGCTGCTCGCGGTGCTGGGCAGCCGCTGCAGGAAGAGACTTAACGATAATGATGATGATGGTGATAATACTCCAGAACAGCATGAAGGACCCGCTCGACAACGCAGGAAGACTCCTTCACGTGCAGACAACTGTTCGGCGTTGCAGCAGCAACAGACTTGTGCAAGTTTCTTCTGTGGTGTCCTCCACTCCTCCACCACCACGTCTGATCATCATAATAAACGTCTCCGGCCAGATGATGATGATGGAGACGTTTCACCACGGACCACTAAATCAAGGAATGATGGCGTGGTAAGTTAACGATAATCATAAAATGTTATATTGGATTTGTTTCTCCACTACCGCCAGTAGCCCTGGTCCAAGGCTTACAGCGAGCCTCTCTCTGACGCCTTGTGGAAGTACCTTCCACAGCCCTCTGGTCATATTTCCACTCCCGTGCGCTGTTTTTCTAATACCAGCAAATAAACAAAACGACGAAACCACTCACCGAAACAAAGCCTGCTAGACCTTGGTAAAAGTCTATTCTCGAACCTGGGAAGCGTCTCAGGTCCCCAGTTTCTCTCTAAAATGCACTTTGTGCCATTTTAATAACGCAATGTACCCTGAATTTAAGGACGGTAACGCTATCCTACACTCGCGAACCGCCAAGATCACATTACTGGCGGTTCGTGAGTGTAGGATAGCGTTGCCAGTTAAATTCAGGGTACATTGCGTTATTAAAATGGCACAAAGTGCATTTTAGAGAGAAACTGGGGACCTGAGACGCTTCCCAGGTTCGAGAATAGACTTTTACCAAGGTCTAGCAGGCTTTGTTTCGGTGAGTGGTTTCGTCGTTTTGTTTATTTGCTGGTATTAGAAAAACAGCGCACGGGAGTGGTAATATGACCAGAGGGCTGTGGAAGGTACTTCCACAAGGCGTCAGAGAGAGGCTCGCTGTAAGCCTTGGACCAGGGCTATACCGCCAGATGCTATTATTTAAATGTTTGGGTTTCCGTCTTTCCGAGGCTACTTGTCCACTAGATGTCACTGGTTACCCGTCAGATAAATTGCGATTATAGTGGTTCTACAGCAATATTATTCCTACCTGTTGAAACCTACTTTGAATTACAAAGGCTTTTAGTGAACTAAAAGCTAGGGTAAGAGACATTTATTTTGGTTAAAACATTTTTTTGTTAAAAGATTAAAGCACTTTATTCTGATAGTAAATCATTGCTACAGACTCTGTGTTTGTTCATTAACAGGGGTCTACTCGTTCCACTCCAGCTCTTTTATAAAAATCACACCCGTGTGAACTGAGTGGTGCAACTCCCCTCTCTCCCCCTCCTCTCCTCTCTTTCTCTCTCTCTCTCTTATTAACAGGCAGCACTAATACTATCTCTCTCTCTGTTTCTGGCAAACAGCGCCCCTACTGGTACTAATAGTCATATACTCGTGCTCATGGCCACATAGGTACGCACGGACATTGCTGGATGGGAGTGGTTGCACCACTCAAAAACAGATCATTTTCAAGTGGGTGACATCATGCCAGCCATCATTTGTAGTGTTGCAGTTCAAAATTTTGTCTGCTCATTTCTTTGTGTCATCACTTCCAATTTCACTTGTTGAATCTGTATTCTGTGTCCTGTCTGAGTTCTCTATCCTGTTGATTGGATATAATAATAACAAAATACACACATAAATGGATGCACCTGGGACGTATCCTCAGTGATGTATCCCAAGGTCATCAGGGTTTCGGGTCTCGCAACATCATACCCCTCACTCAGGTGACCCAGCCGGGAGTGATCAAGTCCCAACTTACGTCCCAGTAGCTACCCTCGATAAGTCCCATTAGGGAAAAACCAGGGCCACACAATCCGTTCCTCCTGAACTACTCTGCCGGGACTGGGAGGTACCATTCTGGCACATGGAAGGACTAGGCTCTGTGGGTTGACACCTGTCCGGGCCCCTCCTACGTCTCACCAGGTCCACTTCTGCTCTCACCAGGTCAGGCCCTGTGCGTTGCACCAGACTCCCAGCACCAGGCACTTTATTCAGGAATGGTGCATTCTCAAGCCGCAACGGTTCCGCAGGCTCCACCTTGCCCTTGGTGGTGCCGCAGACTCTGCTTGAGGCTTGCATGGCCCTCCTAAAGGCCTCACCGTGGGTTTGTTGGGCTTCTTCCTCACGGAAGACACAGCCTGGGGCGCTAACCCATACTGCTCCCGGGTGCTGTCTAATTTCCGGCTGCCACCCGTCTCTCCGGTGGTCACCAGACTATTCCTGGTTGTCACTTAGTCTATTCCTATGAGTCACTATAAATAGAAGAACTATAACAAAATACACACATAAATGGATGCACCTGGGACGTATCCTCAGTGATGTATCCCAAGGTCATCGAGGTTTCGGGTCTCGCAACATCATACCCCTCACTCAGGTGACCCAGCCGGGAGTGATCAAGTCCCAACTTACGTCCTAGTAGCTACCCTCGATAAGTCCCATTTGGGATACAATTAGCCTACAGATAAAAGTGAACATGACATCCTGCACAAATTATTGATTCATTTCAACATTGTGATTACAAGTGGCAGCAGACCCAACAAGAGTTTTTGCCTGACAGCCTGGCGAGTACAGGTGATGGCCCAGAAGACCCCATGAAGACAAAGGCAGAAATTTGCATTGATTGGCCTGCCGACACTGCTTGTCTTTTCTCCATGGCAGTGGGGAAAAAGCTGGGGAAGAAACTCTTAACGGGCAATCAAATTATGTATCGTGTTATAGGCCATTCTGTATATTCAGGGCATCAGTATTTTTTACAGAATGTCATCATTCATAATGCTCACATCATTAGTTATCGATTTGTTCTTGGTAACTCATAACAAATCTTTTCATTTTCGAAGCAAAAGATGTGTCAGATGGATCGCGTCAGATAATCCCCACATCGCCTACAACAACTTCCGTGAACCAAATTCACTGTAGACTTTTCATAAATTAAATTTATATTTGTACTTAGGCTGTCATGAAACTTTATAATGGTCAGATAAATTCGTAGTTTCAACACCAACACCACCACCAAGTACTACTACTACTACTAGTAGTAGTAGTAGTAAATTAGCAAACTGGACATTGAATGTTTCTATCTTATCCTCGTGTTGCACTTCTGTTTTCCTTTCTTTTTTTGTTTTTAGTTGTTTCTCATAAGCACACGTCCATTGTGCTTCAACTACACACAGCCATCTGCATTCATGTCTGCATTGACTTCTGTGTGCGCTGACTGCGCCTGCCCGCTCCTTCCCAGCCCCTCCCAACCCTCACAGGGGAAAAGTTCGGGAGGAAAAATGGGCAAGCGTCATAAATAGACCCTAGCTCCAAAATTCAGTTCATAAAGAGCTGGAGAGCATGGAGACTGTTACTGAACAAACACTCCTCAGCAATGTGTGTTGTATCAGAATATAGAGCTATTTAACACTTATTTTAACCAAAGAAAACCACTTGCCCTACCTTTTTCAATTCATCATATATAGTTGGAAAGGTATAGGATGGCAGTTTGGTTCTAAAATGTACTGTGTATGCTACATGATATTACAAGGTGCTTTGAAAAGGGGCATCCTCCAAATTGTGTTACTCAACGCTGACTTCAAAATCATCTCTCTCTCTCTCGTTTCTTTTTCTTTCTTCTAGGGTGATGCCGACTGCACCCGTGACCTTTGCACTTTCAACTCCTTCCAGTACTGGAGGGTGCCCTTGCCTGAAATTGACCAATGCCTGTTTGACGATATGAACAGCCAATCGGAACCAAGAGCGAAGCCAGAGGACAAAAACGGCCCTACTCCTGATGCCATGGAAACCTGAAGCAGACAAAAGGATGTACCAACGGGTTGCTTCGGATGCTTCCAATAGAGACGCATTAATTAATCAGTCGTTCTCAAACCTTTTTGTGCCAATTTGACCGCAGACCCCATCTGTAAATGTTTTTTGTGCCAAGGAGACCCCCAGAAGAGAATATTCGAAAATCTAATATTTTACAATTTACAATTTAGGCATTTAGCAGACGCTCTTAATCCAGAGCGACTTACATTAAGCAAGAACACTTACTGTAAAAATAATTCTAAGATAAACTAACAGATGTATATGTTCACAGCATGGCATTAAGTGACAATGTGAACTTGTACGTCTGCTATTTTTTGAGAACCACTGTTCTAAAGAGTTTTCTGAAAAACCTATGTTGCTATAGCTAAAATCTGAAATGACTGGTTTTAATGGGTTAAAAAGTCATAATGCTGGTGTTGGAACGTTGATCTGGAACTGAAGGAAAGGTGACTGACAACGAATTCAGACAGCAATGCTAACATGAGTTCATCATAACGTTTGGGTCTGAATTCGCATTTAAAGTTAATTTTAATCGGCTTTCATCATCCACAGTTTATATTGTTATAAGGGGAATCACACCAAATGCATGGTCATTACAACCACTACATACAAAACCTATTAGACACACTAGAGATAACAGTAACTTAGCCTATATGATTTATTTTTATATTGATGTTGCCAATAATGACTAATGACCAATGAACATAAAACATTCCAGTTGTCCTCGTTTGAAACATTCCAGTTGTCTTCCTGCTAGAAATCTCATCACTGTATGTGAACAATTTGTGTTTTTTTTCTTTGTTTTCTTTTTGGTAAATTAAAGCCATACTTGATCATACCATAGCCTCGCACAAAAGTAGCAGATCTGCAAACTTGAAACGTGGCATGCACGCGACACCTTTCGAGTTTGTAGATCTGCTACTTTTGATATTTTTGAGTTTGAATCCATACAGCAAGGGATCAGTTAACAGTTTTGGACATAATATGAAGTTTCCAGATACATGCAGATAAACAATATATACAATGCAAATAGTCAGAAAAGCTCAGAGTAGTATGTATTTATTCAATTTTGAGCACAGTATTCTTGAACTACGACTTTCGCTGGCTTCTTTTAGTGATCCTTTTTTTTTTTTTTTCTTAACCGTGAAAGTAACTCAATCCCTGCTTGTCTGCTGTAGGTTGCTTGTTTGTTTTGTTGATGTGATGTTTAGTTTTACCAGACCATTTGTGTTTACTGCGACATTCATGCTCGTTGCAGATGTTGGATGACACTTTATAAACACTCATGCACTGGTCTCACTAGACGAGAGGTTACCCAGTATTTCAACACTCGTTTCAATAACGCCAGACGCCAGTACTAGTTAACACAGTAGAAGTCAGGACGTTTGTCCAATACTGGTCGGGTGGTGAGACCAGTACAACTGCTGTGCTGTTAGTGTTATATGCCATTATAAAACTATACTTTATATTAGCCAGTTGTTGAAAAGCAGTGCAGGTTGCTTGTTCGTTATACATATTTTGTTTTTTCTTTTAATAAAGAGTTCTTTTTTTAAATTCATCCTAGTGTTGAGTTTTGGACTAAACTGTTGTGTGCCCAACCTGATTTGTTCTTTATACGGGATAGTTATTGCAGATAGTTGTTGAAGAGTGGTTTGACAGCGTATTTAAGCCTGACGTATACTTAGCACAATGATATACTGTAGTTAGTACAACGGTGTCCCAGATTCAAAGCATTGTGAACTTGTAGAGCTGCTATTTCTGGTGTGTGATACATGCAAGAAGGTATGCGGCCAGGTTCAGACCCATCTGTCACATGGAACAATTATTTTGGCCGTGGTGATATGGACACAAAAAGGTTGAAAAAACAATTCTGTTTGATAGAGGGGTCAAAAATGAACGAAAGTACACTAATATTTTAGAAATAGGTCAACAATACAAATGACGTTAGTTTTGTGGATTAATTTACTTTTAATGCGTGGCCCCCTGTGCCCCCCACAAAGTGACCGGAACTACTTAATATTTCACCAAAACCAGAGCAGAACTCTCACCATGGGACTTAAATATAGTATTTCTTGTTGAAATCATGCAGGGCATATTCATTGACTCTTTGAAATCCTAATTGTGGTGCCCTTATTTTGTTTATATATATATATTTAAATAATGTTCTAAACTAACTAGTAATAATAATAAATAATAATAATAAAACTTTATTTGTATAGCACCTTTCATGACATGAAATGCAGCTCAAGAACAATGGAGAATAAAAGAAAAGCAAGGCAACGACATTAAAAAAACAAGCAGTAATGCAATACAGTGAGGACATGAATAACGAAAAAATAAAAGATCAATTAAAAGCAATGTTGTAGAAGTGGGTCTTGAGCTGAGCTTTAAAAATGTCTACAGAGGCTGCCTGACGAAGGTACAGTGGGAGCTTGTTCCATGCCGACAGCCCGTAGAAGGCCCGTAGAAGCACCACCGCATCTCCATATTTTAACTTTTTTTCTTCCACCTGACAGATATACATGCAGAATGATCATCATACATCGCTACTCGAGTCCACACTGATAATTCTGGAACAGTATTTTCTAGTTTGTTATCATTATTTCTATGTGATCTGACCAATAAAAAATAATATATACACACACTGAATATCAAGGATTGGTTTGGAGTGGTTTGTCCATAAAATTGCTTGTGTTATTGCTATAATAAAATCACACTTGTGTGAAGTGAAGTGAGCGGTGCCTTTTTATTAAGATGATGATTTATGATGACAGTTGATACCATAGACTGTAAAAGATATATGGGCAAAGTGTTCTCCGGGTCTGATATGGACGTAAGATGAAGCCTGTCAGTCCTTGAATTGTAAATCGCCATCTTTCTAGATCCATTTGGGCCCAGCTGTCCATTGGCTGGCCCAGACAACGAGGCGGGACTTCCCCCCCTTCTTCTTCGTTGGTTTTTATTTTGACTCGAGCGGGGGGTGGATCCCGATTATATACTGTAAAGGTAGCCACGCCCCTCAGAACATACTCGACTTTATGGTGATGGGGGGGGGGGGGGGGGCTGGGGGGTGTATGGAAGACATACACACACACAAAGCCACACATTGGAGCGGTTAGCACCACTCAAAAAGGGTCCCCTTTGGAGCGGTGCTATCAGCTCAAAAGGTTAGCGGATAGATCTAAATAAACTAGAGGCCAAACTAGAGGGGCATGGTTGACTTTTGACCTTGCCCTTTGAACACCAAATATGATTGAGAACAAAAATGTGTAATGCATGTTGCTGGGACTCCCAGCCTGGGAGTGCAGATTCAGTGAAGCCCTCTGGTGCTGGTGTTGAGAAGTGCTGATGGCATTTAACACCAGCCTGCATGGGACCAATCTCCTCCTGCATGTTCACCACCAGCCTGGGACTAATCACCTCCTGGTCACCACCTGCACTTTCACTCACTCACTCACTCACTCACTCACTCACTCACTCGCATCTCCTCCACTCAGCTCACACACCTGTCACATATCACTCTCTGCAATTCACCACCTCACACCAGGGCATAGAAGGTTACACATTTTGCAGGACCACAAAAGTTATTAGGAATTCTGTCAATTATTTGACATTTGGCTATAAAGGCAGACGCTACCATGTAAAAACAAAGATGGGATAACTATAAAAGATAAATAAATGGGAGGTTGAAACTAAGCGGGGTGCTGCCATTCTGATTTGTAGAGATTAACTGAATAAGATCTTGTGTTCTAACTACAGAGCTTACAGTATATTCTGAATGTCTCCAAAACACAATGCAACAAATGGTGGACACTTGAAACTTCTTCCTGGCATGCTTCTTCTGAGGCTTCGTACACACATATCAGACGAACATGCTCTGTGCTGTCCGTGTTTGTTTGAGCATGTTCGTCTGATATGTGCGTACGAAGCCTCAGACAGACTTGATCACAGGGACTGATTAACCCCCACGAGAGCCCCTGGGCTGATCATTTCTTGGGGCCTCCATAGCGTGCGTGCGTGCAGAATATTCGTCTGTTTTCATTTTTGAGGGCCCTCCTATTCCCAGCTTTGTGTGTCTGTGTTTGTGTGTACCACGGACATGAGTTGATTGGCTGAGCACAGAATGTGATGTATGATGATAAGAGCGCCAGTGGCGTGCACAGATAGACACTAGGGGGTGCTAGAGCACCCCCTGCTCTTTTGGCAATGTGCTCTTAAAAAAAAAAAAAAAATAAATAAAAAAAAATATATATATATATATATATATATATTTCTTTTTTTTCTTAATTTGTAGTGTGTGGACCATGGTGACATTGATCAATTCTTGATAAAAAGCGCTTCTACTATATTATTTAGGCCCCCACAATCTAAAGCTATGTTTCTATGTCAGTGGTTCTTCGATTAAAAAACAAATAGCAGACCTACAAGCTCGTAGCGCGCCACTCGGTGGCGCGCTACAAGCTTGTAGGTCTGCTATTTAACAATTTATCAACAGCCTTGTCAGGACCTCAAACCCAGTATTGTGCGGCCCAGTTTCCGGCCCCACCGGCCCAATGGCTAATTTGGCCCTGCTTGATCATCAAGCCAAGGTCCCCTGTGCCCCGGCCTCACCGACCCAATGGCTATTTTGGCCCTGCTTGATCAGCATGCGGGTCGCACGGGCAGAGTACGGAGCGGGTCCTTTATCTACAGTATAACCTAACAATCTGTGAATTTGTAGTTCGTCAATTTCAGCTATTCTATGTAGGGCGTATGCACTATGCACACCTGGTATTTCTGAACTCGGCCCAGCCAAAAAATAGTGGGTGTTTTATCAACTGGCTGTGTGAGCAGCGGAACGGAGACTGTCAAGACGGTTACTGTGGGCACGTTCGGAATACCGCACCGGAGCACACTCGATCGCGATGCGGGCCGTGTGTGTGGGCAGATAGTATTGGCTCATTTGGCTGTCAATCAAACAGCCGGGCACGCTAGTTTAGTGAACGCCCACCAATAAACACAGCACAAGTTAGCGTTAGCGAAAATTGTAGAGAAACATGGAGGAGAAACTAAGACCACAGCAATTAAAAGGACTTTTACAACAAGGACTGGGAAAGTATTTATCTGTGAGTGAACTCAGTGAAGCCAGTGCAAAACTCAACAAACAACGTGCTGCTGCTCAAAAGAAGGCTGCCTTGTGTGTTTGAGCATCGTATGGAACTAGCCCCTCTCGGAACCCTACATAAAGCTTTTCTGACATTTTGATGAGTTTTATGTAGGGTCCCTGGTCCATGACTATATTTTCGTATGGGAATTCCGGAACGCGGAAGTAAACATGCTCTCTAGAATCTGCAGCGTTTGACGTCCTTTTTTTGTTTGCTTTATTCTGAATTCGGGAACTTTAAGTACCTATACATACTGCTGCGAATATCTCCTGTGGCGCGGAAGCCGTTAAGTATTTTTAATCCATGTTTGACCGATTTGGTCGCTTTATTTCTTCTTGTTTGTTTACCGTTTATTGTACCACCTCCCGGTGTGCGGTTGGCTTGTGCGGCTACGTCCCTGCCTCTGATCTGCTCTGTCATAGCTATAGCGCCACTAGCTAGCCAGATAGGCGGTACAATGAGGTGTCAATAAACAAGGAAGGAAGAGAAGAATCAAAGCGACCAAATCGGTCAAACAAATACTTAACGGCTTCCGCGCCACAGGAGATATTCGCAGCGGCATGTATGGGTACTTATACTTCACATATTCAGAAACACTCACACGAAAAAAAAATCGTCAAAGAGCGCAGACAGGCCATAAACACGGTGTTTATGTTTTATGTAGTCTGCGTACCAGGTGGCATGGTACTGCTGCAACAGGACGCAATGCTCTGTGTCGTCAAAAAGTCAGAAACTTCAGTAGCATTGGGTCCTGCTTGGAGGGCTAGTATGGAACCAAAACAAGATTCCAACACAGATAAGGTAAAAGCAGCTGAAACTAGAAAAAGTGCCCTTCTGGGCACAGGTCTCCACCAGGATAGGAATGTAGGACATTGCAGCTTGCCTTCATCTGGTGGTTGGATAAAAGGGCAACAAAAGTAAATTAGAGGTAAAAACACTTTTCGGCCAGTTATAGCGCCACCTTGAGGCTGAGTTGAAATTGTTCATGTGGCATTTCTTCCTCGGCCTAGTGGGAATGTGCGTGCACAATTTCACGGAAATCACGCGATGTGTTCATGATTTGCAGCATTTTGTTTGAAACTGAGCACTCCTGTGAACTTTGGAAGCCAATCTTAACCAATCAGGATGGAGTCTGAGAAATCTGACGTATTGTTTGGACAAAATCTGTAGGTGTACTGTGCAAAAACTTGTTTTGCACAAAGCGGCCTCCTGGTGGTGCTATAACAGGCCGTTCTGGAAATTTTGGGGCAGAGGTTCATCGTTGGCATCCAGGGAGTGTGTGTGCAAAATTTGGCATCGACCGGGTTAACGGTGCCGGAGATTAGCTGCTCACGGACACACACACGGACACACACACGGACGGACACACGGACGGACGGACGGAGTGCAAAACATACTCTCCCCCCATGCCTTCGGCCTGGTGGAGACAATAACTAGTGTTTAATGAGTGCAACTGTGCAACACATTGGTTCCACATTGGTTGTAATTAATTTATTCACAATCAAATCAAAGCCTCTTGGTTGGTTGGTTGGTTGGTGTCCAGTTGTATGTATTATTTGGTTGGTGGTCCAGTTGTATTGGTTGGTGTGTTGTGCCGTTGTATTGGTTGTCTGGTTGGTTGGTTGTATTGTCCAGTAAATAGTTTATTTAAATGCAGTTCTGACACCTGACATTTGTAGGAAACTTAAGGCAAAAATGCATATTAATTAATAAAAAAAATACTATTAATTTAATGAATAAAAAAATCCCAGGCAGGTGTGCCCAGGCAGATATGCCCAGGCCAAGGTAATAATAATTCCTGCATACGCCACTGGGTTAATCTTTGCAATGAATAAATAACTTGATTAATGCACCTGTACAAGTGTCTGCATCTTCAGAGAAACATGAAGGAGGACGAAAAGAGAACTGATGTGGGAATGTACAAGGAAATCCATTCCTGCATTTCCACTGTATTGTCCAACGTTTAGCTTGAAGTTCTCCGTCTCGTTGCCCAGTCTAAAGTCACTGTACTCTGCAAAAGCTATGCCGTCTTCATGGTCCCAAAGGTCCACTCTCAACGTCCACTGTTTTCTCTTGGTCAGCGAGAATACCTTACTGAGACCTAGCCAGTGGTCGTCTGGGAAAGATGACGCAAGAAATGGAAATGGATTTGTGTGCACAGTGGAGGGTAACAAGAAAGGTGGGCACCAAAACGTTCTGGGCACTAGGGAAATGTGGGCACCTGGATGAGTGGGCACTTTGGATAACTGGACACTACTAGGAAGACTGGGCATGTGAATTAGGATTCATGTCCAGCAAGCCAAATTACGTCATGATGATGTCCTCCGGTGACGTTCAGGACTTGGCCAGATCACTGCCAACCCCATACGGGGATGATCTTTATGTCAATTCCAGGACGTCTTCACCAGTTGAAATAATATAGCTTAATCTGGGCCAGATCTGACTAGTTAAGTTATGACATGACTCTGTCCTCGATTGGACTATCTCTGATTCATCCAGGATGTCCGTCTTAGTGGGAAGAATTTATGTTGAAATCAGGTGATATTGTGGGCCTGACAAGTCTTGGTTTGACTTAATTCGTAGCAGATCCTGACCGTGCTTGCTGGGCAGTTAAATAGGATCAGTATTTAACAGAACTTCATCACAGTTCTAGTCTAAGTCTAAGTCTAGCTTGAAACAAGTATTTTGCACTATGTGAAAGAGAAGAAAGGGAGAAAAACCTGACCGTATGGCTACACAGTACACACCATCATCCTGTGTTTTACTTAGGAAATGGACTGAATTTAATTCAATGGAACACCATTAATTCCTGCTTGGATTATTATTTAGAATTTTCAGTGAAACATGTAGTCTGTGGCGTCACGTGGTCACACAAACATAATTGATAACTTGGATAACAGTGGAAAGGCTGTCTATATGCAGGCGTTGTGAGCTTGTAGATTTCCCCCCCACAAATTGTATGGAGTGGATTGCAGTACCCTAATATACAGGGTGAACAATACACCAAGCAATTGCAAATGAGCCACACAAAACAATGGAAAGCACCCCTTTAATGATGATACATTTGATAATGTGCTCCATGCCCCCTCTGGTGGGGATATGTTTCATCCCTGCTTTTGGATTCTGGTCAAACTGAATTAAATACAGGAACAACTCTGTGATTTTTGTTCCACACTTTTGAGCATTTTGTGTCCGTTGAAGCACGAAATGTGTTTGGAGCACGAAATGTGATGATTCGATTGGCTTTGATGTATGATGACGTTCTCACCATCATACATCATAATCATGATAAAAGGCACCACTCACTACACACAAGTGTGATGTTTTATAATTAATTTGCAGAAATATGCTTAGATTAAAACAATGGGATTTGAGTCACTGAATGTGCCCTGCATGATTTCAACAAGACATAGGTCTACCATCTTTTTTGCTCTCGTGTCCCATGCAATTTCAGAGAGGGTGAAATGGCATGCATTTTGAATGTGACTTTTAGAGGGAAGCTGCCTAGAACTTTGCCAACTCTCCCCAGACTCCCCCACCCCAGAACAATTTTATTTCAGTCCAATTGTGATAATAACTTGTCACAGAAATAGCAAGTAGATACAAATGTAGCAGGTAAAATAAGAGCACTTCAAACACCAGTTTCAAACATTAACAAACAAAATGAAAAAATATCACAATAGCAACATTATGTAGAAACCACCGCAAAAAATAAGACATTTTTAAATCTTATTGTCTTCAAATACATCATCATACTTCTGTCGCTTTTCACCCATTATGAGAGGTGGCTTTTTTCTTGCTTTGTTATTTTATGTACTTTTTACGTATAGGCCTATCAAATAATTCTGAACTCCCTCTCTCCAACATCAATTTTATGTATTTAAGTTATATTGAAGAATAACAACCACAGGTTTTTAAAAGCCAAGTTTAATTATGCATATTAATTTAAATTTAGTTTAGTTTAGTAGTTTAGTTAGCATTTAGTTATGCAGCTCATGGGCACCTATAGGATCTGGAAGATCGGAAGACTGAGAGCTAAGACTAGCAAAGTCAGTGTCATCTTATAAATCACTTCTGAAAACCTGTCTCCGTCTCCGTGGCCATGTTATATTGATGCATTGCTGGTTGCCTGGTGGTTGTACTTAAAGGGTCACTTCACCCTTTTTGCAAACAAATATATGTTAAATGTTAATGACGTTTAGAAGATTTAGAATACTTTCACACTTTATGTGTGTAATATGTGGTTTTAGATAATATTTCAGCAGTGAGCCCAGTGTCTCTGATGTCATCGACACTGGGCTCGCTTCCTTCCCATAATGCTTTGGTGCACTGCTTCTCCTTGTGGATAGGGGGAGGGCTGTCTTACTGAGACAACAAGTAGTCCAAGGACTGTCTAAAGAGGACAAGAAGCGAAGACCGTAAGGGTGCCGCCATGTTGCTCACATGGTGCTCCATGGAAGGAAAGAAACATGCGCAGTTGCAGACCAAGGAAGCTGAACGCGGAAGTGTTGGCTGCATATAGCCCATTGCGCATGTTTTTCCTTCCATGGAGCACCATGTGAGCAACATGGCGGCACCCTTACGGTCTTCGCGTCCCGTCCTCTTTAGACAGTCCTTGAAGTAGTCCAGGAAGTAAGTTAGCCCAGTGTCCATGACATCAGAGACACTGGACTTACTGCTAGAATCTAAAATATCTAAAACCACATATTACACACATAAAGACCCCAGGAAAGTGTTCTAAATCTTCTAAATGTCATTAACATATATTTATTTTGCAAAAAGGGCGAAGTGTCCCTTTAAAATATGTATTGGCCTTCTATAATAGGACTTATGGGAACAATTACATTACAAGCACAGGAACTTAAGAAGAGGTAAAAGTCCACTAATGCACCACAGCCAGTAAAGGCCTATTCATAGTCTGGATTTTCGGTGGTGAGGTGACCACCTGCAATAATAATGCTGAAATAACGTTGAGTGGTGGTGAGTAAAAACAGAGAGAAGGGCTGGAGCGTTGGCGGTGGTTTGCTCTTCACCGCGGCTCGTGACGTCATGTTGTAGTTTGGTGGTCACCCCACCACCGGAAATCCAGACTATGTATGAGCCTTAACTCTTCTATTAGATGGCTCTGGTTTATCCTAACTGCATGAACCAGTGATGCTGTCACACTGTCTGCCATTCCTCTCTTTGAATATTCTATAAAGCTAAAGTGCAAATGGTGGTTACTGGTTACTATATTATAAGTGACCATGTGCTCTAGAAGGGACACAGCATGGCTATAGAAGGACTCGGGCGATGCTGCTTCGTCCTCCTGCCTTCTGGAGGAAACGAGGAAGATAGAGAAGCATCCTAACAAGCTGTTAGAGGGACTAAACCGTCTCCGACTCAACGAGGTATTCTGTGACGTGGTTCCGTGCTGTGAGGGACAGGAGTTCCCTTGCCATATATAGAGTTGTGCTGGCCTCCATCAGGTCTTACTAAATATACTAGTTGTGTGAATCTGATATAGTAACTGCATCAAAAAATATATTAAAATTTCAATAATCAATGTATATTGCATAATTTTGCAATGCAAATAATCAATTGTCAATACTAAGTACTACTTAGTAAGTATGCTACTTAGTAAGTAGTCTACTTTTTTCATTTTTCCATTCAATATCGCTTCACTTGGTCTATCGATAAATGTGCGTATTCTCTGTGTACATATGTGTTCAAATATAATGTCTATGTATTTGAATTACTGTGTTTACTTATTTATATCCATATTCATACATTTTCCCTTAAAAAAACTTGCACTATAATACTGTATCGATTTTAAAACATTGATTCGTATCGAATCGCCATACTGAAGTAAATGAACCAATATCGTTGATGTATCGTATCGTCAACCATGTATCTCTGTTAAACTGTACCGTTACACCCCTTCATCAGGGTAAACCAGTTGACCCCGACCTCATGTTCCATTGGTTCTGTCTAGTCTTGCTTTGGGTTCCTTGGCTGTTGCAAGCAGGTGGCAAGCTATTATGTTTTGTCTTTATTGCTTGTGAATTAATTGGCACCTGGGAAACATATAGTTGAGTGCTTGTAAATTGCTTTATAATTAAGAGTATAATTGTGTAAGATTAATTGAGTTTTGGAGGTAAACTAAATACCGAAACTGTATTTGTGGACCTGTCTACTTTGGAGCCTTGAGCCAATGCTTTCACAGTTTAGATTATTGCTAAGTGAAGTATTGGTACTAGTACAAACTGAGAGAGCAAAGCCCAATACTGAAACTTTTTTGGCATACATACATATTCTGGGGGAAGCGCTATTTATAAGTGAAAATGTCAGATCTGCACATGCTGTGAGCATGGGGTTTGGTGTACAGGTAGATGGGGGGGATAGCAGTCCAACTGAGCCAAATCCAGTCCGGCTCATGATATGTTTACACACAAATGCACAAATTTGGGGCTAATGCGTTCCCCCTCATTTTTTACGCAGACGAAAATGAAAGCCTGGGTACCGAGGCTAGTGAATAGGAAAATACTGGACCATGAAATGATTAGGATGTAATCGATTCCATGTTTTCATTTGCATAACCGGGCCGGTTCCCAGACATTTGAATTTGGTTCCTGGCTGCTTTCTTGAAACCTAATTACCTAATAAGTGATTTTTCACAAGCTTTGCTCTATCAAATTAAACTATAATATGGGGAGATATGTCTTTGTTATCACAGAGTCGCACACTGGATTTCTGCCTGCCTGCCTGCCTGCCTGCCTGCCTGCCTGCCTTCCTGTCTGCCTACCCAGCAGCCACCCGGTCCTGCTATGCCTCTCCACCTGCAATCTACTTGTCATTTATCTTGGTTGTCATTTCTTTACCAAGAGTATAAATTGTTGCACAAAGGGTCTTTGAAGGAGGAGGTCACGAACCGTTCAAGGCAACGTGAACAAGACTCCAGCAGACCTTTGGACCAGGGGCTGATAATGAAGAGGAAGAATTCGCCTTCTCCCTTCACACAGGTCTGATGAGAATGTGTTACTGCAGCCATGGTGAGTGTGGATTTACTTTATAGGATGTTTTAAACTGATTCAAGTGCAGTCAAACTTATTATGAACTTGACTTCTTTGATACAGGGAGCTATTTTGACATGAAAATGGTATGGTAAACAAGTGTGATACTTCTTACGGTTGTGTTATATTCCACTCAACAGGTTTTTGGCTTATACTGGAAAGCCTCTGCCACACTAAACAGAAAGGAACCTTAATTGTTTCCAATTTGCCATTTATTAAACTTGTGTTTACCTGCTAATTAATGTCTGTTTATATAGTGGCAATGCCAATGTGCTAATAGGTTTATATAGTTGAGGATATTTTTTTAAAAATATGTTTTATTCTATCACATGTTCTGTATAACCGGTAAGTTTATAGGTGAGGAAACGTTTACGTCTGTCTGTCCAGTTGCCTGGACACTGGCGGAAGTTTTGTTGCATTGCATTGAGGTCCAATGTGTTTGAGCCTGTGGTCCCACTTAGACACGCCAGACGTGACACGTGTCCCATTTTGGAATATGGCAATTTACAAGTTGTTGTGTTGTGTTATGCACCGACCACCACCTCCGGAAAAGAGACTAATAGCCTATACAAGCCATGCTATGTGCCCCTTAAAAAAGTAGGTAATAAAGCAACATAGGCTAGCCCCCATGGTGTTCTCAGAAACTAGAAACCTCAGAATGTTTCTAGAAACAACCACAAGACCCACAAGACGAGTGAGAGAATTTTGAGAGAAAATGTCCTGGCGAAATCTTACAAATTCAACATTCCATTCTTATCAGAACTGGACGAGGTAACGCGTCTGTAACACTGTAACACTGTCTGACAGACAGACAGACAGGCAGGCAGGCAGGCAGGCAGGCAGGCAGGCAGGCAGGCCGGCAGGCAGACAGACAGACAGACAGACAGACGCCTAGTATCCATCCGCCACTTCATTTGTCACATAGGGCATGACAACAAACAGCAGACATCCATCCATTGTCCATACAAACTCTAGCCTGTTGTAAACCTGTGTGCGCGTGCGTGTGCGTACGCAGGCAGGCAGGGGAGTAGCTCCACCATGCAGCCTTGACCCATGTGTACAAATGTCAGGAAACGGATGTGTGTTTGTTTCCTACCCAGGACCATTGTTGTTGTCTGGCCGTGCGGAACGGTACATGAGCATATTCTACAAAGTCACAATGTGGCAAATGTCCCCGCCGATAATACGGAATACGGATGCTATGTGGGTAAATCCTGTATGGAGTGAACATGAAGACGGTTGTCTCTTTTTTCCACACACAGCTGGTCTATAAGATCACAATGTGTCGCAACTTGGGTGAATCCCCCCCCCCCCCCCCCCCCCCCCCCCCCAATAGGGATGCCAGGGTTCAAGTGGATGCGTCCTGTGTACTCCAGTAAACGCAACAGGGTTATAGTCTCTGTACTTGGCCTGCTCTTTTCCCCTCTACATCAAAACTATTTGCTGAACATAGCCGACCCCCCCCCCCACCCTGCCCCCAGTATAAGGATGCTACTGTAGTTTTAAGTGGTTCAAAAAAGGCTCAGGCTGAGAGACTATTATGTCAAACATCCGGTGGGTGTTTTTCCCCCTGTAGTGTAGTGGTTTCGGGGACACAGCAGCCCACTGGAGGAGGAGGTGGTTCACACGAATCAAATGAGTCTTTAGTTCTTAGAGCAAAGCAGCTCACCGAAACCTCTGCCACAGCATGAGCATCACGGAAAAGGTGTCTGATAACATCTCGTTAAGCAGGCTGGTGGATTGAGTGGAGATTGGGGACTGATGCACTCTGCTCGCTCTCTCTCTCTCTGTGTGTGTTTGTGTTTGTGTGTGTGTGTGTGTGTGTGTGTGTGTGTGTGTGTGTGTGTGTGTGTGTGTCTCCTCTGCTGCAAATGTTAAGACTGTGATTCATATAGCAGGTTGTTTAGAGACTATTCTGTAGGTTCATTTGTTTACTTGTCGTCCTATAGTGTCTTTGAGGCTCTAAGTTGTTCCGTCTGCACTGCACTCTTGTGTGTTTCTTTGCCTTGGTTGAAGCTTACTCTCCTGATTTCGATCTCACACTTTGACATTAAGAGTGTCCACTAAATGCCTTGAATTGTAATCCTAAAATGAGACTGGAGACGAGTGGATTGTGTGCACACACTGTGGATTGTGTACATGCACTGTGTAGCCTACACAAGTGTGGCATCTAGACTAAACACCCTTTTTACTCCTTTTGCAGTCCAGGAAGTCTTGGATTGAAGAGACGTTCTTCAAGAGGGAGTGTTTGAAGTTTATACCGTCCTCCAGGGACCTTCACAGGTAACTATAACATCCATTTGTAAAGGATTTGTGTCCCAAACAAATTATAAAACAGGTATACAGGGCTTAAGTTGTCAAGAAAATACCTCCCTAGCCTATTGCATTTTATGTAGACATAGCACTCTATAGTGTGACATTATCTGACATAGCACTATTGCTTACTGTAAATCGCTCTGGATTAAGTGCGTCTGCTAAATGCTTAAATTGTATGATAGGCTAACATGGCTTAAAATCCCTATACTGTAATGTAGTATTCGGTCTGCCTACTTCCATTCCACTTTCTTTTCTAATGTGACATTTCCTGTTTTTGTTTTTTACAGATGCTTGCCAGCATGCCAAGTGTGCCAAAATTTGATAAGGTACGAATCGTACGATATATTCCACAGAGAGAGAGAGAGAGAGAGAGAGAGAGAGAGAGAGAGAGAGAGACGTGTGTGAAAATGTTGAATCATTGAATAATTTAGATTTTCTTCCCCTCTGGGGTCCCTAGCAAGAAATCCTTTTTACATGGGGCCAAATACATATCAACTGTGGCCAAATACATCAATGTGGGTGTCCACGAAAAGGTTTGAGAACTTCTGCCCAAATATATGTAATTGGCCACCGACCCCCCCATCTGAAAATATGTTGTTCCAGGGACCCCCCCAGAAGCAAAGATTTTAAAAACGTTCCTGCTCTGAACGAATATATATATATTCAAAGATTTGCGCCACATTTTCACGATTAAACAAAAAAAAAGAACGATCCTCTGCCTCCATCCGTGTGTTCTAGATGCCACTGTGGTCGTCTGGTAGGCGAGCACTCGTCGCAGGCCTCGGCCCCTCCTCCAGCGCCGCCCCCGGGCCCTGGGCCGGGCTGTCCAGACGACGACTGGTCCGTGGAGCTCCACACGCAGGCCAGTCCCACCAACGCCTACGGGACCATCGACTTCCAGGACATTGCCACGCGCGCCAGCCGGGCTAAGGTCTGTACCAGTGTAAATTTGGGGGCCCTTGACATGAAAAGGTTTGGGAACCACTGGTCTGACTCTGTACTACCCTGAGTAATGACCTGCTCTCCTCTAGAAAAAGTTTTCTTTACAAAAAGTATCAATACTGCAATGTAGAAATACAATTCAACATGTATACTTGAGTGAAAGTATCGGCATAATGTTCTTAAAATATCAACAGTAGAAAATACTCATTATGCAGTAATGTCCCATTTCACAGGTTTCAAATGTGTAAATATCTTTTGAAAATAGCAGATCTACAAGATCTAGCAGGTCTACATTCTGAGCTTGTAGGTCGGGGATTTTCAAATTGCCAAAATGGGTTGAAGTGGTTAATGCATGTTTTGTAATAATAATCAAATTAAAAAACAAATTAACTGTGTTGGAAAGGTTACTCAAAAACACTATTACTTGGATTTTTTTTAATTACTTTACATATTACTCCCTGCCAAAAGGAACTACTTATTACTTTCCTTTTTGTTTCTCGACCCACGTATATCCAAAAATAGTAACATGTTAGTAATATTTATTACTCAAAATGTAAAGTAATTAGTTATATTACTAGTTACTGGAAAAAGTTATAAGTTACTTTCCAACATTGGTAACAAGCTGTCAAATAAATGTAGCCTAGTAAGTAGCGGACTAAAGCGGAGCAAAAGTACAATATTTGGCTCCAAGATGTAGTGGAGCAGAAAGTATTGGGAATTGGAAGTACAAATACTTAAAAATGGTACGCAGTGCTTAGTTGCTTTTTGCCACTGGTATGTCCTGTGCAGTACGTCCGCGTGGCCGTGGACTCTAAGCCAGAGGCCGTGCTGCAGCTGATGCTGAGGGAATGGCAGATGGAAAGACCCAAGCTGCTCATCACTGTCCAGGGAGGCTCTGAGAACTTCCCCCTGTCCCCCAAGGTCCAGCAGGCCTTCAGCAAGGGCCTGGTCACCGCTGCCCAGAGCACGGGGGCCTGGATCCTCACCGACGGCCTCAATACCGGTACGGGGGGGGAAAAGACCAGCGATTTTGATTGATTGATTGAAATATTTATTAACAGTTTGCAGAATTACAGTACATTTCAAGCACAAACTCAATAATGAATTGCATTTTTATGTTTTTAATTCATCAATTCTTGGGAATAGATGTGTTGGAAACATGAACGTGGCTCAATATTTGTTTTGTAATAATAACAACAATCTACAAAGTACTATCTAAATCAGGGTCCCTTAATTAAGTTTCCCCAAGGGCCATATTTTTTGTTTTATTCTTTTTATTATTATGGAGAGTTATGATGGAGAGTTGTTAACCAAATGGACCCTTATAGATATTTAACTCTTGATGGCCGTATAGATGATCCTTGTGGGCTGCAAATGGTCCGCAGGCCGCCTATTGGGGAACCCTAGCATCGGTACCAGGCTTTAATTTTTGTTGGTGCAAAAATTGAAAGCCTGGAGGAACGCATTGGCCGCTCTGGTCTAAAAGTGGGAGTCAACCCTTCCGGGTGGGCGTCGCTCCAAATGATGTGACGTAGCGCTGCACTAGGGGGGAGAGGAGGGGCCAGGGGTGACGGACAGATCGATGAGATCCAATCAGGGCGTGCGCAAATCTGAGCCGCGACCCGCCCCTCTAGACCAGAAACCTAACACGTTAGCTCAGGCTAGGGGAACCCTAAAGTATACAAATAATTGTAGTCGAGTAAAAAGTACAATATTTGCCTCTGAGATGTATATGGAGCGAATTAAAAGTATTGAAAATTGGACATATTCCAGTAAAAAAAAAGAAAAAAAAGTAACCAAGTACAGCACTTGAGTAAATATACTTACTACATATGCTCTGTACTGTTTACAGTGTAAACATTGTATCCATGTTGTAGGGGTGTCCCGGTATGTTACAGTGTAAACATTGTATCCATGCTGCAGGAGTGTACAGGTATGTTACAGTGTATAAACATTGTATCCATGCTGTAGGAGTGTCCAGGTATATGTTACAGTGTAAACATTGTATCCATGCTGTAGGAGTGTCCAGGTGTGTTACAGTGTATAAACATTGTATCCATGCTGTAGGAGTGTACAGGTATGTTACAGTGTAAACATTGTATCCATTCTGTAGGAGTGTCCAGGTGTGTTACAGTGTGTAAACATTGTATCCATGCGGTAGGAGTGTCCAGGTGTATGTTACAGTGTATAAACATTGTATCCATGCTGTAGGAGTGTCCAGGTATGTTACAGTGTAAACATTGTATCCATGCTGTAGGAGTGTCCAGGTGTGTTACAGTGTATAAACATTGTATCCATGCTGTAGGAGTGTCCAGGTATGTTGCAGTGTAAACATTGTATCCATTCTGTAGGAGTGTCCAGGTATATGTTACAGTGTATAAACATTGTATCCATTCTGTAGGAGTGTCCAGGTGTGTTACAGTGTATAAACATTGTATCCATGCTGTAGGAGTGTACAGGTATGTTACAGTGTATAAACATTGTATCCATGCTGTAGGAGTGTCCAGGTATGTTACAGTGTATAAACATTGTATCCATGCTGTAGGAGTGTCCAGGTATGTTACAGTGTAAACATTGTATCCATGCTGTAGGAGTGTCCAGGTATGTTTCAGTGTAAACATTGTATCCATGCTGTAGGAGTGTCCAGGTATGTTACAGTGTAAACATTGTATCCATGCTGTAGGAGTGTCCAGGTATATGTTACAGTGTATAAACATTGTATCCTTGCTGTAGGAGTGTCCTGGTATGTTACAGTGTAAACATTGTATCCATGCTGTAGGAGTGTACAGGTATGTTACAGTGTATAAACATTGTATCCATGCTGTATGAGTGTACAGGTATGTTACAGTGTATAAACATTGTATCCATGCTGTAGGAGTGTCCAGGTATATGTTACAGTGTATAAACATTGTATCCATGCTGTAGGAGTGTCCAGGTATATGTTACAGTGTAAACATTGTATCCATGCTGTAGGAGTGTCCAGGTATATGTTACAGTGTATAAACATTGTATCCATGCTGTAGGAGTGTCCAGGTATATGTTACAGTGTATAAACATTGTATCCATGCTGTAGGAGTGTCCAGGTATATGTTACAGTGTATAAACATTGTATCCATGCTGTAGGATTGTCCAGGTATATGTTGCAGTGTAATCATTGTATCCATGCTGTAGGAGTGTCCAGGTTTATGTTACAGTGTATAAACATTGTATCCATGCTGTAGGAGTGTCCAGGTATATGTTACAGTGTATAAACATTGTATCCATGCTGTAGGAGTGTCCAGGTATATGTTACAGTGTAAACATTGTATCCATGCTGTAGGAGTGTCCAGGTATATGTTACAGTGTATAAACATTGTATCCATGCTGTAGGAGTGTCCAGGTATATGTTACAGTGTATAAACATTGTATCCATGCTGTAGGAGTGTCCAGGTATATGTTACAGTGTATAAACATTGTATCCATGCTGTAGGAGTGTCCAGGTATGTAGGCGAGGCGGTAAAGGCGTACGGCACCCATGACCTGAGGAAGAGGAACGCGGTGGGGGTCATGCCCTGGGGAGTCATCGACAACAACATGGATCTGATTGGCAGAGACGTGAGTTATTATAACATGCTTATTATTAATAGACCGCTGCTTCTCAATGTGTGGCCTGTCATGAGGAACAGTTTAAAGTACCACTTAAGCCCTGTTTCATTTTTTCGGATAGCCGGAAACATTCATTTCGGCTATTTCTGAGGGCCGCCAGCTAGTTTGTACCACGGAATGTGATGATTTGATTGGCTGAGCACGGAATGTGAAGTGTGATGATAAGAGTGGCCCTCACTTCTCGCAAGGGTGATTTTTGAATAATGTTGACAAATGTCGACAAATTGTTTATTATGGGTGTCCATCCATCCATCCATCCATCCATCCATCACGTTTATCTTCAACCGCTTATCCGCAGTCGGGTCGCGGGGGCAACAGTTCCAGCAGAGAGCTCCAGACTGTGTGTGTGTGTGTGTGTGTGTGTGTGTGTGTGTGTGTGTGTGTGCCTCTCCAAAGCAACATATTGGTGCAGGTGTTCAGGTCTCTGTTGCGTTGCGTGCGTTGTGATTGGTGCAGGTGTTCAGGTCTCTGTTGCGTTGTGTGCGCTGTGATTGGTGCAGGTGTTCAGGTCTCTGTTGCGTTGCGTGCGCTGTGATTGGTGCAGGTGTTCAGGTCTCTGTTGTGTTGCGTGCGCTGTGATTGGTGCAGGTGTTCAGGTCTCTGTTGCGTTGCGTGCGTTGTGATTGGTGCAGGTGTTCAGGTCTCTGTTGCGTTGCGTGCGTTGTGATTGGTGCAGGTGTTCAGGCCGTACCAGCCACTGGGGAACCCGTTGAGTAAGAGGGCGTGTCTGAACGGTTTCCACTCCCACTTCCTGTTGGTGGACGATGGCACTGTGGGAAAACATGGCTGCCAGGAGGGTCTGAGGAGGAGGCTGGAGAAACACATCCAGATGCAGAGGATACACCCACGTGAGTGTGTGTGTGTGTGTGTGTGTGTGTGTGTGTGTGTGTGTGTGTGTGTGTGTGTGTGTGTGTGTGTGTGTGCACGCGTCTTGCTGTGTCAGAATCAAGTTCACATAACAGGTTTGCAGGTCTAAAGAAGAGAGCAACATTTGTTACTAGTTACTTTGTAGATTTTTATTATATTATATTATATTATTATCATTACATTTTGGCCATTTGAAAATAACAGATCTACAAGCTCACCATGCGTCGCGGTGCGACCCCACTGTGAGCTTGTAGATCTGCCATTTTCAATTCAACATTTGAAAACTTGAAGTGGGACATTCTGCACAATGTGTACTTTTACTTTTGGCGTTTTTTAAGTACATTTCAATGCCAATACTTTTGTACTTTTCCTGAAGTACATTTTTAATTCTGGACTGGACTATTATTATATGTTTCCACCCCTGCTTGCAGGATTGAACCAGGGTGTAGCGGTGGTGTGTGTGGTGGTGGAGGGAGGTCCTGCCACGCTGTCTGTGGTGTTGGACTACGTCAGCAGTGTGCCCCCCGTGCCCGTGCTTGTGTTTGAGGGCTCGGGCAGAGCCGCTGACCTGTTGGCCTTCTTGCACAAACAGACCGACGCGGAGAGGTTGGTGTATGCTGTACAACACATGGTCCATTTCACCCAACACCTGAGGCCCATTCTACAAATCAGGGGTTCTCATCGTTTTTGGCCGGGGGTCCCCCGAAAATACTTTGCTTTTCATGTCTCGCAAACCCCCACCCCCCTCCCCACCACCAATACAATGTGACCACTACAGTAACCTTAATAATAAAGAAAGATATAATCATTAACTATGTGTACTATATACGTAAACTCTAAATTTCTATTTTCCAGCCATTCAGTTGCAAAAACAAAGCAAAACATTTTTTAAATAATTTGGGGACCCTCCGAGGGGTCGTGACCCCCCAGGTTGAGAACCTGTTCTAAATCACAGCATACAACATAGTTTTCTGATGAACCTATGTTGCTATATTCAACCACGGTCTCAGCCACACGGTGAAATAACACAGATTGGCAATTCCGTACACACTACTACTAGAAAACCCCCAAATATGTACATAATATTACACAGAAATAGACGGCGATAGAGCACACTGTGTGTCCTCACTCAGGCAGTTGGACGCTGACATCCAAGAGATCTTCTTGCTGAGGATTGGGAAGGTGTTTGGGGTGGACAGGACAGAGGCCTGTGGCCTGTACAGGCTGCTGCTGGACTGCATGGAGCACAGGCACTCTGTGAGTAACACCTCCACGTACGCACGCACGCATTCAATTTAGTTAAATTTAGTTTCAGTCATATTTTAGTCATCTGAAATGTTTTAGTGTTAGTCTAGCTCTTAGTCGACTAAAACCTGTGTTTTGCCAGCTAGGCCTCATTGCGTCGTAATGCCTGATTTTACACTTGATTGCATGCTCAAAATAGCCGATCTAGTTGTGAGCTTGAGTGCAGCCCCCGACCACACATAAATAGACTTCTACTGGATATCCTCTCCACTAGCCCCTCCCTTTCATTTGTCGATGAAATTGTCAATATAGTTTTAATCATTGGCTTAGTTTTTATTTCATTTTCGTCTGTGAAAAAAGGAGGTTGACGAATATTTTTCATAATAGTTTTAGTTGACAAAAGCAACACTGCTACACACTAGCAGTACATAATATTAGTTATTATATTTATAGTGACTCATAGGAATAGACTATGTGACAACCGGGTATAGTCTGGTGACCACCCGGGAGATGGTTGACAGCCGTAATGTAGACGGCATCCGGGTGAGCAGCGTGGGTTAGCACCCCAGCCTGTGTCCACCGTGAGGAGGAAGCCCAAAAAACCCACGTGAGGCCTTTAGGAGGGCCATTCAAGCCGCTATAGTGGAGCCTGTGGCACCACCGTTTCCCTGCCGGTGGAGCCTGCAGAATCCACCACTCCCGAATGAAGTGTGAATGGTGCTGGGAATCTGGTGCGACGCACAGGTCCTGGCTGCACCTGGTGAGAGCAGTTCCGGATTGTGTGTCCCTGGTTTTTCCCTAATGGGACTGATCGAGGGTAGCTATAGTCTAGCTACTGGGACTATAATGTAAATCGGGTCCCCGGATGGGTCACCCGAGTGAGGGGTATGATGTTGTCAGACCCGAAACCCTGAGGACCTTGGGGTACATCACTATACGTCAAAGGTGCATCCATGCAATGTCTTTTAGTTCGTAGCTGTGCTTTTCCAGCATAAATAATGGTTCAAGTGAATTCATGAATTCGCAGAACATTACAGATCTACAAGCTCACAACTGTGAGCTTGTAGATTTGCTATTTTCAGTGAAGGGATTTGGTGTAGAGGGGAAAACAATGAATGGATCAAGTACAGGACCAGTACTTGGTCAACTAAGTATTGGTTTAATTAAGTAAACGTATAGAGGGCTTTAAGTGGTTTCTCGTTATTTATTGTTAATTTGCTGTTGTTTAAATGTAAAATCTTTACAATAGATCACCATCTTTGACTCTGAGTCAGAGGACCAGCAGACGCCAGATTCTGCCATCTTGACCACTACACTAAAAGGTACAGTAAAATATAAAACAAGAAATGATCACATGGTGATATTTGTCAGGTGAAAGAAGCGCTGGTTTCTTTATTTAGTAGCGAACGCTCCTCTCAACCGGCCAGTCTCAATCATAACATTACGTTACATAACATTGGGTTGGGTGTCTCTAAAGACTTCTGTTACCTATTTCCTGTTACCTTTTTCCTGGTCATTTGACCTGAGTAACCAATACATGACAGCAGCGTGTGTGGCAGGCAATCAGGACTAGGTCCCGACTAGGAGCCAAAGTCGTCATTCAATTTGACTAATTCAGTTTTCACCTGACAAAAAATACAGTTTTGTTTCTGTTTGTAATGTGATATGATTGTTGATATGTGTAAATGACTGGGTGGTGTGTGTAAATGCTACTGTAGGTACCAAAGCCAGCCCTGCAGAACAGCTCAGCATGGTGCTAGCCTGGGACAGAGCTGACATCGCTAAGAAACATGTCCTGGTGTACGGACAGCACTGGCAGGTAACAATAACAACATTAAGACCTGAGACCAGACTCTACAAAATGTTAAACGCTAAAGCGACACAGATGCGTTCCAGGTCTTAATGGGTTAACAACACCATTCCTCACTTGCTTCACTTCAGGTCAAGCCGTGGATACATTTTATTTAAGTTACACAATATTTCTAGTATTATGTTGGCCAGGCCAGCTCAGCAGCCTTGTGGTTATAGTGTCCGTCCTGAGATTGGGACTTCAAATCCCTGGCAGGGTCATACTGTACCAAAGACTGGGTCCCAGTTGGCACTCAGCATCAAGTGTTGGATTGGATCCATGCGACATACTGTACTAACGTCATGTCCAGGGGGTGTACTTTTACATCATGGTGGGGAGATAGCCTATAAAGCGTCGCAGTCCCGCCCCCTTTCATGACGACGCCAGGCCCAGGAAATGAATCCCAATGCATTTTTCCCATAGACATTTCATAAAGTATTTATTTAAAGACCTTTTAAGCGTCGTGCGAAGCCAACTCAAGTCGTGACAAATCATGACAACGAACACAATATTTTGGACCAAACAAATAATTACAAAAAAAAAGTTTTTCCTACTTTCTAATTCTTTGTTTGGCCCAAAACATTGTGTTTATTGTCATGATTTGTCACGACAAGAGTTGGCTTTGTCCGCGGCGTAAACGTCTTTAAATAAATACTTTCTGAAAAGTCTATGAGGAAAATGAACGGGGAATTCTTTAGAAACAGAAACAGGAGTAGGTTACTGCCCTGTGGGCCTCATTGATCGGCAGAGCTCACTTACCTATTTCATTTCATAGGGCTGCACAATATTAGGAAAACAAAATCATGTGATAACATTGTGAAATATTGCAATGGTGATATGACTCGCGATAAGTAAACAAATATTGAACGAATGCAGTGCAGTTTTAATGTCTTTATTAGGTTTGCTGTTGAGAATAGAACTCAGACAATGAAGAGCTGTGAAGAAATGGATTATATTTCCATGACAACAACATGATTTTACTGAAAACGTTGCACCTGGCTAGTGGCCACAGCTGCTGTCGCCCTGGACATGACGCTAGTATGTCGCAGTGACTTACCCCAATCAACCCTTGATAAGTGCCAAGCAGAGAGGCATTGGGTCCCATCTTTCAGAGTCCTTGGTATGACCCGGCCGCTTAACCCGAGTCACCAGTCTCAGCGTGGACACTCTAACTAACCACAAGGCCACTTAGCTGGTTGTATGAAATCTAAACTAAACAATAACATCCTTAGTTTACACCTACATTGTTGAAATACATCAAGCAGTCTTTTGCAATACGTACATTGTGCGTGTTGATTTTGCGTCGGTGACCATATACATTTCTTTTTGATATATTGTGCAGTTTTTGTCATGTTATGTTACGTACAATCATGCTACATCACATTACTGTAAGATGTATCGCTTCATTTCATCAAATTTGAACTCGTCTCGTCTCGTCTTGTCTTGTCTTGTCTTGTGCTGTGCTGTGCTGTGCTGTGCTGTGCTGTGCTGTGCTGTGCTGTGCTGTGCTGTGCTGTGCTGTGCTGTGCTGTGCTGTGCTGTGCTGTGCTGTGCAGGTGGGCTGGTTGGAGCAGGCCATGCTGGATGCTCTGGTGATGGACCGTGTGGCGTTTGTCAAGCTGCTGATAGAGAACAGCATGACCATGAGCAGATTCCTCACTGTGGCCCGCCTGGAGGAGCTCTATAACACGGTTATTATTTACAGCACATTTTGTATTATTACATGTTTCTTCATTCAAAATATACTACTACTACAGTATTTACTACTAGTTGAGGAAACAATCCTCGGCCCTGGCAATGTGTCGAGGTGTCCTTGACTTGCTCCCTCTAAACCCCCCTGACTCAAGTCGGACCACTGAGGCAAACCCTCAGCTGAGTGAAGCTGAAAACTGAATTCCCTCTGCGGGATCAAATAGGTCTGATTGTTATTCCTACGAATACTAATGCTAATAATGTTCAAATCGTGGTTTTCAAAGCAATTTCTACAGAGTGCTTTACAAAGTCAGGAATGAATAATATCAAATGCCTGAAAATTGAAGTATAGAGAGAGAGACATTATTGCAAAAGGAATGAAACTGAGGCATTATTAAACATACTGTAAATGTTTAATAAAGCTCCTTTTTAGTCTGAGCACCAGTGGTGTTCCAGACCTGATTAGTCGTCCACCAGACCCCCGGGTGTCCCGTCCGTCCGTCTGTCTGAGATGTTGTTTCCGAGCAGATCTCCTACAGTATACGCTAACTAAAGTGCTCTACATAAAACATTAAGCAAGTATGATGTAATGTGTCACGTAACCAAATGTCACTGTGAGCCTGAAAAGTAGAGAATCTCAATCACTGCTCGGTCCAGAGGGGGAACCATGGGGTCAGCCTGCAAGAAGAACAACCTGATGTTATAATGCGAAACATTTGCATCGCTATTTTCATCCCACAGTGCTCACTCTGTCCCTTTCGCCTCTTTTCCCACAAGGCCTTGTCTTTGGAACGTAAACATAGGAACATCTTTGTTTTGGGACCCAGTGGGCGACTGTGTAAGCACAGCGCCTTTGATTGGAATAACAAACAATGCGCTTTTTAAGTGTTATGCACCAAAAGACAAACCCCCCCCCCCCCCCCCCCCCCCAAAAAAAAGAAAACCAAACAAACAATTATTTCTTGGTGAATATTATTCGTGGTTGGTTCGTTTGTTTTGACCATGCATTGGAGATTACACAGTTTGTTGTCATAATGGGTCCACTCATACACTGCCTTCATCTTATGGATATAAAAGCATGTTTAATATTTAATCACTCTGGGATAACAAGTTCCCGTATAAGAAGATCATCCAGATGGGATTCCTCTTTTGGTATTCTGCAGATTGTTTATTCCCTTCAAAGATGCCGTGCTGGTTGTTTGTAGGTTTATTCATATGGCCTGTGGTGGAAGTACTTTTACCTAAGTAATGTACTTGAGTACCGTTTTGAGGTAGTTGTACTTTACTTTCAAAAAACTGTTTTCAATCATTTTACTTCTTCCCAACTACATCTCAGTTTAAAATATTGTACTTTTACTCCACTACATTTATTTGAAAACGTTAATTAGTAGTTACTTTGTAGGTTTTTGATTATTATAAAACATACATTACCCACTTCAGCCCATTTCGGTAAATGGTAAATGGTAAATGGTGCATTTATATAGCGCCTTTATCCAAGGCGCTTTACATAGATTGTGCATTACATTCACCCATTCACACACACATTCATACACCGATTGCGGCGGAAGCCATGCAAGGTACCAACCAGCACATCGTGAGCAATTTGGGGTTCAGTGTCTTGCCCAAGGACACTTCGACATGTAGACGGGAGGAGCCGGGATTCCGCCGACCCATGGATCATTGGACGACCTGCTCTACCTCTTGAGCCACAGTCGCCCCGGTATTGTTTACGTATAAGAATTCCGAGGTTTTAGCAGTTTTAGCAGTCATGTGCTGTCGTTCTTCACGCAAGTTGGCAATAATTATGGTAGAGGGCCGTGAGAAATGAGAATCCCTCAGGAACAGAAGCTCACAGTCATTCGTCCAAAGACCTCTGTCCTATAGATCTCTCAATGAATTTACCTACATTTTATGATTTGCTCGATCCACCTTTTCTGACTTTTTTCGACCACATCAAAGAATTCCGTGGCCTTGGTAACCACTCCCCTTGAAATCGCATTTCCATTCATGCGAATGGAGTCTGGACTCTGGTTACAGGACTACAGCGTTGATATTGTAAATATGTCATCTCCAGTCTACCAACGTCATAAAGTCCCCTAGCCCCTCCTATGCCCAGCTTTGTGTGTTTGTAATGATGTTGATGATGCATGATGATGATGATGATGATGATTATCACTGGTATTAATGGTGAAACACCCCCCCCTACAGGGCCCACCAGACAGTTTCCTGCATCACCTTGTGGAAGATGCCAAACAGGTGAGCAGCCACAGTGAAATCCAACAGAGCTTTTTCACAGCATCCATGCTGACATGAAAGAGCAGACAGATCTACAAGCTCACAGTGTGATGTGTTGTTGTGAGCTTGAAGGTTGTCTGCAATTCTTTTTAATCTTTTGTGTGTGTGTGTGTGTGTGTGTGTGTGTGTGTGTGTGTGTAGGCCTCTCTGCCCAGAGGCTACCGTCTGTCTCTCATTGACGTAGGTCTGGTGATTGAGTACCTGATAGGAGGAGCGTACCGCAGCATCTACACCCGCAAACACTTCAGAGCCACCTACAACCGCCTTCACGCTCAGAACAAGGTAAGCAGCCTCATATAACCACCTTCACGCTCAGAACAAGGTGAGCAGCCTCATATAACCACCTTCACGCTCAGAACAAGGTGAGCAGCCTCATATAACCACCTTCACGCTCAGAACAAGGTGAGCAGCCTCATATAACCACCTTCACGCTCAGAACAAGGTGAGCAGCCTCATATAACCACCTTCACGCTCAGAACAAGGTGAGCAGCCTCATATAACCACCTTCACGCTCAGTGTCTTGCTCAAGGACACTTCGACGGGTCGTTGTTCCAATGACCCCTGGTGCTGGGGATCATTGTCCATGCGACACTGTAACTCTTAGGCAACATTCAATATCAAATTATTGACCTGATTGGAGCTATAGCTCCAGCAAACTTATGTATGGACCTTTCTGCAACTCGTGTTATCTCTCTCTCTCTCTCTCTCTCTCTCTCTCTCTCTCTCTCTCTCATTTCAATTTCAAAAGGCATGATTGGCATGATAAATATGTTCTACATTGCAAGAGCATACATACAACAAAACAAAAGTCAACATTGCGCACACAGAGACAACTCTCTGCGCACACAGAGACAACAACAAACATCCCAACAATAATGAACAACAAGCAATACAGTAACAATGAAAATAAATTAACAAACTGAAACATAACAGCAACTTATTGACCCTGTTCAGACAGATATACCTGTCTCTTCTGTCCACTGGCTGTCCCTCAGTTGATGACAATTAACGTGTTTTGCTGCCAAAACTGTGCATTTGGATTGTTCTCCCAGAACATATTGAAGTGATGCGTTATTAATGGTGGATTCAAATTCTTTATATTTTTCTGTGAAAGTGTAGCTCCGTCTCCACCAACCCTTGAGAGCAGAGTGAACACAGTCTGTCTTCTCTAGGCAGCCAGTTCTGTCTGTGTCTGCCTGTTTCTATTGCCATGCAGGCGGTGGTCGCTGAGTCTCTCTCTCTCTCTCGCTCTCTCTCTCTCTCTCTCTCTCTCTGTCTCTCTGTCTTTCTCTATCATACAGAAAAGTCAACACTTTCAACAGTGAAACGTTGCCATAGTTATAATCACATAAACATTATCCACATACCGGAGCATGTATAACAGAATATGCCAAACAAAATGATAGAATTTAGCTAGAATTTAGTTATATTAAGATTGTTGGAACGGCAGGCTGTTTGCGGACATACAACATTCGCTTTACCTCTTGAGCTACTGAATGAACTTGATTGCTTTATTGTCTTTTAATGTGTTGCGTTACTCTACATTATACAGTATCTTGTCTTCTGTAAATAAAGTGTATAAAACACATTTTGTTATAAGACATAACAGCACTATCTTATCTCCTTTTACTCCAGATAGATCCAGGCCAGATAGTCACACTACATTTGATGTGTACTCGGGTGGGGGAGACTCAGACTCAGTGTGAATCTGCCCTTAGTTAATGATAACAATTAGGCAGTTTGATGAGTTGGATGTTGTCTGCTGGTTTGTTTCAGCGCCGGGACACAGCGGGGGCTGTGAGGCGGGGGATGATGTCATCGTCGGATCCGATGAGAAGCAGCAGTCCACAGCGGCTGCATTTCTTCAGGACCGCTCAGCCCTACGGACGTAAGGTATAGCCAGGCTGACATCATTAAACCTCTGTTTCCCCAACCCTGTCTGTGACCCATTTGTGGGTCGCGGACACATTATTACAGTATGGGTCCCCTTATTTTGGATTTTGCTGCTCCCACTGTCCTCTCCTCCTCCTCCATGTCCCTTCCTGCTGCTCCCCTGTCCTCTCCTCCTCCTCTTCCATGTCCTTTCCTGCTGCTCCCCTGTCCTCTCCTCCTCCTCCTCCATGTCCCTTCCTGCTGCTCCCCTGTCCTCTCCTCCTCCTCCTCCTCCATGTCCCTTCCTGCTGCTCCCCTGTCCTCTCCTCCTCCTCCTCCTCCTCCTCCTCCTCCTCCATCATGTCTCTTCCTGCTGCTCCCCTGTCCTCTCCTCCTCCTCCTCCATCATGTCTCTTCCTGCTGCTCCCCTGTCCTCTCCTCCTACTCCTCCATGTCCCTTCCTGCTGCTCCCCTGTCCTCTCCTCCTCCTCCTCCTCCTCCTCCTCCTCCTCCTCCTCCTCCTCCTCCATGTCCCTTCCTGCTGCTCCCGTGTCAGGAGCATGGGAGCGCCAAGGAAGCCGCCTTCACGCCGGACCTCAGCGACGCATCGCTGCACGTCCACCTGAACTTCAACGACCTGTTCGTGTGGGCCGTGCTGCTGCGGCGCCAGCAGATGGCGCTCTTCCTGTGGCAGCACGGCGAGGAGGCGCTGGCGCGCGCCACGGTGGCCTGTAAGCTGTACCGCTCCATGGCCAAGGAGGCCCTGCAGAGCAGCATGGACGACAGCACCGCCCAACTCTTCAAAACCTACTCACTGTGAGTGCGCGTGTGTACGTGTGTACACAATACAACAATGCAACATTGCATTGTTGTATTGTGCTTTGTGCCTTGGCAATGTCATGCCAATAAAGCCCATTGAATTGAATTGTGTGCCCGTATCCCTGATCCTGATGAGAGAAAGGGGTGTTTCTTCATGGTTATCAAAAGATGATTAGAGGTTCGGGATAGGATGAGACATTGAGGTTATAGGTTTAGGGGTTTGGGGGAGAGTTTACCCTATTTTACAATTAGTTGTGTGGCGACGTCACCCACCGGAAATTACTGCTCGATCTACTGCTTGTAGATCAGCTATTCTTCGGCTGTTATATCTTTCAGTTATTGTCCTGAAATCTCAAGGTTTGATTGACTGATCGATTGATTGATTGATTGATTGATTACTTTATTGGCAGAAATGTAATGAGTCAAACACTTAGTCCAAAAGGATATCACTGAAAAAGGTCCTTCATGGGGTCTTGTTTCCATTCAGGTCCTGGGTATTCCATTCATACTCATGATTATGAATCCTGAGGCCCTTACAAGTACAGTAATACAAAGTGTGTGTGTGTGTGTGTGTGTGTGTGTGTGTGTGTGTGTGTGTGTGTGTGTGTGTGTGTGTGTGTGTGTGTGTATGTGTGTGTGTGTGTGTGTGTGTGTGTGCGCGCGCACGTGTGTGCGCACGTGTGCCCCCCGGCAGAGAGTTTGGACAGCTGGCGGTGGACGTGTTGGACGGAGCGTTCCGCCACAGCGAGCAGATGTCCATGAAGCTGCTAACGTCGGAGATGAAGGCGTGGAGCCACTTCACGTGTCTGCAGATGGCCGTGTCCTCCGGACACCGGCCCTTCGTCTCACACTCCTGCACCCAGACACTGCTGACGGACCTGTGGACCGGCTCGCTCAACATGAGGAAGAACTCCTTCCTGAAGGTACAGCACAGTACACATACATGTACACACGTACACATATATGATGCCATCAGTGGTGGGAAGAAAGTATAGCATTTCTTATAACAATACTGCAATGTAGACAGGCTCTGTTACACGTGAAAGTCCGGAGTTGTACAAATTGTACTTGTGTAAAAGTGCAAAAGTGTTGCTGTCAAAATGTACTTAAAGTACCCAAAGTACCCACAATGAGTACCATAGAAAGTACTCATTGTGCAGCATGTCCCGTTTCAAGTTTCAAATGTATAATAATCTTTTGAAAATCTACAGCAGATTGGCAGATCGGCTAATTTTTTTTTTTTTTTTTTGACATTTAACACATTTGAAAACTTGTGAAATACATAATGAGTACTTTCTACTCTTGGTACTTTAAGTACATTTTGATACCAATACTTTTGTACTTTTACTCGAGTATACATCCCTTCCTTCCAGATCATCCTCAGCCTCCTGATGCCTCCTGCCATCTTGTTTCTGGAGTTTAAGAGCCAGGCCGAGATGTGTCACGTGCCACAGTCCCGTGACCACCCCCGGACACGGGACCCCGGGAAACCCTTAGAAACCCATGAGGAAACGGAGCACTTTAAGGTAGCATCCCCTGCACAGCCTTTTGTTATTGTGTTTGCAAATTGCCATGCATGGCTTTTGAAGATTATGCCAAGTCTTTGGGATTTTTAACCCATTCTGGACGGGAACCCCTTTTGGTGTTTTACCCCCTCAGGCCGGGAACCCATTTTGGGGTTCTGTACAGTGTGTACAGTATTAAAAAAAATGTAAAACTTTGACGCTGCTATATAAATAATTGACGTTTTCAGAAAACTTAGGTCCTTTTTAGAATCGGCCTCAGGCCTAAATGAATCTATTTATCTATCTATTTATCCATTATAGCGCCTTTATCCAAAGCAGTTCATAAATGTACATTCACACACATTCACACGCCGACAGCAGAGGAAACATGCAAGGCACCAACAACCTGCTCATTGCAGTTAGGGGTCCAGGGTCTTGCTCAAGGACACTTCGGCACTAACCCAGAGGGAGCCAGGAATCAAACCGGGAACCTTCCGACTCCTAAGAGGCCCCTCTACCTCCTGAGCCACTTCTACCCCAATGAAACCCTAATGACCTCTCCTCTCCTCTCCTCTCCTCTCCTCTCCTCTCCTCTCCTCTCCTCTCCTCTCCTCTCCTCTCCTCTCCTCTCCTCTCCTCTCCTCTCCTCTCCTCTCCTCTCCTCTCCTCTCCTCTCCTCTCCTCTCCTCTCCTCTCCTCTCCTCTCCTCTCCTCTCCTCTCCTCTCCTCAGGATACAGAGCGAGGTCTGTCGTTCTCCGACAGGGGCCGGATCTTGTTTTCCGAGACGGCCACCTCTCTGACCAAACAGTGTGTGTCAATCATCAGGACAGTGTACGAGTTCTACACCGCCCCTGTGGTCAAGTTCTGGTTCCACACGGTAAGCAGGAGCACACCAGCGACGTGCATTGTCACATCACAGGTTTACAGGGGTAAAGAAATGTTTTTTGTGCAAGCTCCATCATTCTTGTTGTTTTCAGGAAGGGAAAGAAGAGAGAGAGGGAAGAGAAACATGTTCAGGGATTTGAATCTAAAGCATGCTTTTAGAATTGTGATGCTTGTGTGTGACGCTGCAGTATGACCAAGTAGGGCGCTAATTTTTACAAAAAAAGTTAAAATATGGAGATAAGACAGCAACGATATACAGTACACATAGTACACATAATGCACACAGTCAGTCTCAGCCTGTGACACTGATATATTTTCCAAATTCCCACTGATTTCTTTCGGGCTATTAGAAGTCAAAAATACGTCTAAATGTCTAAAACCGAAAGTTTTTCAGTCCGGTCTAGGTTAAACTAAGCTACTGAGCTAAAAAAAACCCAGTTAACCTGTCCTAGACAGACGTTTAACAGCCGTCTATATTGCTCAGTGGGTTGTATTTAAATGTTAACATTTTCTGTCTGTGTCTTCAGAGATGTAGATTTTGACAGATGCAGTTTCACTCCGTCTCTGTCTCATTCTCTCTCTAACACCCCCCCCCCCCCCATCTCTCTCTCTCTCTTCCGTAGATGTCATATCTAGCCTTTCTGATGCTGTTCAGTTACACTGTGCTGGTGAAGATGGAGAACCAGCCCAGCGTTCAGGAGTGGTTGGTTATCACCTACATCCTGTCTACCGCCATGGAGAAGACCAGAGAGGTATATATAGGACGTGCCCATGAAACACCTCAAGGGTTATTCAACTGAAAGCAGTTCTCAGTCTTTGACAGGCTCGTGTGATGAAGTATACACAATTGCCAATTATTTGCATTACAATTACTTTCTCACAATCGTCGTCATCGTTTCCGCATGTTGAAAGAAAACGTATTTTCAAACATTTTCAAAATTTGTGGAAATAGTCGATCTACAAGCTCACAACGACATCTGCTATTTATTGTACACTAGCGTTGGGCACTGGCCTACTTGGAACGATGCAAGTTGGAAATGCAGGCTCCACCCAGTTATTATGTCTGCGTCCCTTGTGATGTCAGAACAGGCCAGCTCCATATTATGGAGATACAGGGGTGATCAGGTTCAGAGCCCAGGCAGAGGCTTTTGTGCTGATTCCGGGCAAAGGTGTATCCGACGGACTCGACACCGGGCACTGCACTACCTGTCGGGGTGTGGAACGTGTATGTCGAATTTGAAGTCGGTGGGGCGAACGGTTCTCGAGTTACGTGGATTACAGACGTACGTACATTACGTATGCACAGAGACTTGGTGCATTTATAGATAGATAAAATATAGATAGATATAAGTCATTTCTTTGGATGTTTACTAGGTTGTCAAATCTGCCCTGTCAGCCCTGTGCAACTTCAAAGACTAAAAGCCAAACGTTAAATCGTTAAATCGTTAAAACACTTTTAGTGCCGGAAGTGCTTCAAAATAGGAGCTCCTGGAGCCGGAGTTGTCTGATCGCTTTTACTCTGAAAGCCATGAACCGGAAACACTTTCCTAAAAAAGTTGACTTTACAAAGTTGACCTTACATCCCGATCATTTTAATTTATACGATATATGATCCAAAAAGCGTTCATATTTTGCGGGAGAGACGGATGAGGAGCAGAAATGAAGCGCCAGCATATCGATCCATTCATCACCACGGAGAGCGCCCTGGATTAGGAGATACGAGTCATTCTTTCCGCCGCGCTAACATGTGAGTCAACGGCAAGCTAATAATTGCCCAGAGCGTTAGCATACGGCAAGCGAAAAGCGAACTGACCAAAAAATATATAGGAAAAATTCGGAATATTCTTATCTCGCCCCGTATCTTTGAGGGTGTGCTATGACGTCCACAGACGTCCATAGCACCTCTCGGTTTGAATCCTTATGACGGCCTGAGGCGTCATATGTAAAAATTGTGTTAATCACAGTTATTTGTGTGACAATTAACCGTCAAGTAAAATGTCAATCGTGGCAGCCCTAAGCCAATAAGGTTAGTGCAATAGACACCACATGGTAGGTAGCTGATTGTAGACGGCACATTCACACACACAGTAGACTGATCAACATAGCAGAGATGACTGCGTGTCCATTGTTATCTCAAAACAAATATGTGTTTAATGTCAGTATTAAATCATTAGTGAATGATCTCCTTGTCTTCCCTTTTCTCAGTATTCATGAATGATACAGTTCTCACCGTTCATACTCGCAGAGGCAATAACCATAACACATCAATGTGCTAAAGGGGAAGAAAAATAAAGAAAGTAGTGTTCAATTACAAATCATGCACTATAATATGACACTACAAAAGTGAAGCCCACAGCCGTAATGTTTTCGATAAAATGTTGTTTTACCCAGTAGTTGATCGGGGTCCCCTTGGGGTCTATAGGCGGCCCCCTACTTTTCTCCCTCTACACCAAATATCTCTCATTGTGAGCTTGTAGATCTGCTAACGTTTGCCCTGGAATAGGGATGCATGGGGTGCATTACTGATGACAGTTTGCCAGGCAGGCATTAGCTATTTTTTTCCCTGACCGTGAGAAAGCTCTCAACATTAAAGTCATACGGTGTAACTTCGCCTTTTGGCAATACCTCTGGTTTGTGACGTCGTCATTATAGCATCTGTTCATAGCTTGTTTTTCTTGCTGGCCTGCTAGTAGCTTAATACAATTGTGTCTGCGGCAGACACTAACAACTGAAATAGTATATAGAGTGGCACAACATATTTATGTGAAATGGTTGTGTAAAGTTATATAAAAAATTACTTTCTTTTAAAGTGAAATAGGTTGCACAGTAGCCTATTCACACATGTGGTTAGTAGGCCTGTCACAATTATTACATAATCACCTAATCGCCTATTTAAAAAAAATAAACGTGAAATGGTGGCATATCGAGTACTATTTGAAGTACATTTTGATGCCAATACTTTTGTACTTTTTTAAAATTTTGGACTTTTAGAGCGTTTCTATTTAGCATTATTGATACTTACTTAAGTGAACTCCCCCTCCCCCCCCCGCCGCTGTCGCCATGCTGCAGGTGCTGATGTCGGAGCCCAGGAAGCTGAGTCACAAGCTGAAGGTGTGGTTCTCGGAGTACTGGAACGTGTCGGACTTCCTGGCCATCGTGCTCTTCCTGGCCGGGCTGGCGCTGCGCTGGCGCGAGCCGCCGTACCGCCGCGCCGGCCACGTCGTCTACTGCCTGGACGTCGTCTTCTGGTTCGTCAGGGTCCTGGACCTGCTGGCGGTCAACCAGCACGCCGGGCCCTACCTCACCATGATCACCAAGATGGTGGGTATATATATATATATATATATATATATATATACAGTATACATTCTGCACACGGTGGGGTGCTTTTATACTGGTCCTACAGGTGGTCCTTCGAAGCATAATTTTGTTTCTGCTCCTGTAGAGCCAGACACCTCCATGAAGTTTCGGCCGACATACAGTATCGGTCATTATTTGACTTATTTGAGGACATCTGTGTCTGCAGTTATGCAGCAGATGAGTTTTTTCGAAATTGACTATTACCTGTGTAGACCTGTAGAGTCTAGAACAGGGCTGGGCAACTTTGACGATGGCGAGGGCCAGTATATATCCAGAGGGGCCACATTAGCAAAAAAATAGCCGATCTACAAGCTCAAAAGCTCATTTTGAGCTTGTAGATCAGCTATTCTTTGCTATATTAAAAAGAAAGTAACCTTTATATTGAATTTCAAATGCATTTAGTTATAGTTATACCGGTAGTTAACTTTATGAACTGTTAACATAACTACATTGGAAATATTTTTTAAATACTAGTCATTAAGTACTAGTCATTTAATACTAGTCATGAAGTAATTAAAGCGTTTTTGGAATTGTAACAGCTGAAATCAATCAGTATTCTCATAGTAATTACCATGTGGGGCCGCATTAAGTGAAGTGAACCCCCAAAATCTGACATCGGCCACGCTCTATGACTGTGTCTTCTGCTTGTGTGTGTGTGTGCGTGTGCGTGCGTGCGTCCAGACCAGGAACATGTTCTTCATCGTGGTGATGATGGCCATCGTTCTGCTGACCTTCGGGGTGTCCAGGAAGGCCATCCTGTCCCCGGATGAGGAGCCGTCCTGGGCTCTGGCCAGGGACGTGCTCTTCCAGCCCTACTGGATGATCTTCGGAGAGGTTTACGCTGGAGAGATCGATGGTGAAGTATTGTGCAGTTATACTGTGGTTCAACTGGAGAGATCGATGGTGAAGTATAGTGCAGTTATACTGTGGTTCAACTGAAGAGATCGATGGTGAAGTATAGTGCAGTTATACTGTGGTTCAACTGGAGAGATCGATGGTGAAGTATAGTGCAGTTATACTGTGGTTCAACTGGAGATATCGATGGTGAAGTATAGTGCAGTTATACTGTGGTTCAACTGGGGAGATCGATGGTGAAGTATAGTGCAGTTATACTGTGGTTCAACTGGAGAGATCGATGGTGAAGTATAGTGCAGTTATACTGTGGTTCAACTGGGGAGATCGATGGTGAAGTATAGTGCAGTTATACTGTGGTTCAACTGAAAGATTCAAGCCTTCATTTATATATTAGATTTGGTTCATGCAAAGCTGAGAGCAATTTATTTTAAACCCATTAAGACCTGAGGCCAATCTTCACAAACGCCTTCTAAATCAGTATAGTTCTCAAACTTTGTTTTGTGCCAAGGACCCTCAATGGAATAGCATGTATTTTATATAGAGCTTGTGCGTCTGTTGTTTTTGAGAACCACTGTTCAAATCCACTGTTATAACCACTTTTCTAAGTACTAAGAGTTTTCTGAAAAACGTAAGTTGCTATATATATACTAATGTATATAGCCACAATGTATAGGCTTTAATGTCTGTCTGTCTGTCTGTCTGTCTGTCTGTCTGTCTGTCTGTCTGTCTGTCTGTCTGTCTGTCTGTCTGTCTGTCTGTCTGTCTGTCTGTCTGTCTGTCTGCGTCTGTGTCTGCCTGCGTGCGTGCGTGCGTGCGTGCGTGCGTGCGTGCGTGCGTGCGTGCGTGCGTGAACAGTATGTGCTGCTGAGTCTGAGCAGCCCTGTCCACCAGGAGCCTTCCTGACTCCGTTCCTGCAGGCCGTCTACCTGTTCTTCCAGTACATCATCATGGTCAACATCCTCATTGCTTTCTTCAAGTAGGAACGGGGAACTGTTCGACTAAATCAGTGGTTAGCAGAACTACAAGCTCGTATGAGCTTGTAGATCTGCTATTTTTCAATAGCTAAAGCATAACATAATGCTAACCCCAAAAGGGGTTCCCGCGCCAAAATGGGTTAAACTTATGTCGACCCTTTTTCACATCAAGGCCCATTATTTATTCGGCATTTGAGCCACCAGTTGATGAGATTTAGCCTCTCAAGCCCAATACTTTTTTGCTGCTGTTAAGATGATACGATTTTGTCCACAATTCCACGCAGTATTGATATGGTACTGTACCATTATAGGAGAGATGACGGGCCAACGTTGATCAAAATAACAATTCTTCTACATTCTCTAATTTGTGCAGACAGACGTCTTGCAAATTAAGTAATGCAGATGTTTAACAGTAATTTAACTCTTGAGTGAGTCAAGATCCATTTGGTTACCAACTTTCCACCATTTAGCTGGGGACCACATGCAATCCCTTCAGGGTGGTCCCCGGACCAGTGGTTGAGAACCACGGAACTAAACACATTCATGGCAGCTTTCAAATTTCAATTAAATTATTTTCTATATTTTCTGTTCTGTGTGATGACTGTATAATTACAAATACTGTTTCTATTCACCAACGAGAAAGAAGTGGGCTCAAATGAGCTCTTTGCTAACTGGACTGAAGGTCTGGTATTTAAATCAATATTATAACAACACACTTGATGTGACCACTAGTCACCACATGGTGGTGCCAAACTACCAAACAGAAGAATCCTTCTGAGTATACCTAGTCATTTTGTCAACTGAAGAGAGTCTGGGCTGCCAAATGAACTGACTCTGGTCTGGCTGGCTGCAGCCAGGCACACCTTCGCGTCAGAAAACGCCTAGACCCGGAGGCGTCTCCGGGTTTTTAAACAGCTCGTTGATGGAAATGACGCTCGTGCACGGCTTCAACTTGAACGGCTTCACCGTGCACGCAACTTCAAGTTGAAGTTGCGCACTGTAGCGTCACTTCCATCCACCAGCTGTTTAAAAACCAGGAAGAGACGCCTGGATTTGATTAAGCCAATAATAATAATCAAATAATTGATTATTGACAAGTTGCTTTGCAGATTTAGATTATTATTACAAAACATAATCCCCCCCTCCCCCCCCCCCCCCCCCCCCCCCACAGCAACATCTACTTTGACATGGCCTCCATGGCCAATGAGCTGTGGAGATACAACCGCTACCGCTACATCATGACCTATCAGGAGAGGCCCTGGCTGCCCCCTCCCTTCATCATCCTCAGCCATGTCGGCCTGGCTGTGAGCGCCATCTACAGGAGACTGAGGGGAGAGTCCGAGCAGGAGGAGACCACGGAGGAGAGAGCCACTGGGCTGAGTGAGTTAAATACATACTATTATTACTTAATACATTCTATAACACTGTAATAGATAAACATAATGAGCTCAATAACACTGTAGTTCATAAACATAATGAACTCAATAACACTGTAGTTCATATACCCTATTGGTCTGAATATAAGATATAAGTTTTATATAAGTTTTCTTTCTCAAAAGGAAATATCCTAAAAAAACTGGGTCGTATTATAATCGGGGACTAGACTATTTGACATTCAATGTTCTTTTTCCACAAATGAGTCTTGAAAAATGGGGGTCGGCTTATGTTCGGCACAATACAGGTACACAATAAACTCAATAACACGGTAGTTTATTAATCACTGTAATAAACACTACAACGCTGGTTCTCAACGTTGGGTCTGGGGACCACCAGGGGTCCAAATCGACCCCTTAGAGTCAGTAGAGTGAGTAGACTGTGTTTTTACTGCCGAACTTTCACAGAGCTGATTCTTGGCCCTGACGATCGTAAGCGCCTGCATGAGTTTGAGGAGCGCTGCATCGAGACGTACATCCACCACAAACAGCACCTGCGTCACGGCCACGTCAACAGGATCAAAGCCACGGCTGAAAGGTTACACAATCATCTCTGTTGTCACATCACAGTTTAACGGGCAGCGGCGGTGGAAAATGTATGCACATGTTTTGCTTAAGTCAAAGAATCATTACTGCAATATAGAAATACTCTGTTACAAGTAAATGTCCGGAATTCTAACTTTACTTGAGTAAAAAACGTTTTGGCATCAAAATGTACTTCAAGTGCACAAAAAAGTAAGAATTATGCAGAATATTTCTCATTTCAAGTTTTCAAATGTATTTTTTTTTCCTTTTTTCTCTACACACCCTCCGCCAACCTAGTCCCCATATATGGGGGACATGGGAAGAGCAACGGACTTGAACTCATGCTTCCTTCATGCCTGAGTGTCCAAGTTGCTCCTTTACACCTGACAGAGGGGAGTTTCCCTGGTTGGACGTAACGCATGGAAGGAACACATTATTCCAACCAGTTCCTTTCCCCTCCCGGCTGACCAAGGGGTCAAATCTATAACAATCTTTTGAAAATAGCAGATCTACAAACTCATAATGTGTCGCATTGCGATGCAAGTACAAGAGTGACCGGCCCACATCCGGTCTCTACAAGTGGAAGGGGCTGTGCCCCCAGAGGCAAATTCTAAGGAAAATGGACCCTTGTTGACCCATTGCCTCTGTCGTTCCGCCATTTTCGAGCAATATGCCCATATTTGGGCATGACTGCATGACTACAAAGTCAGCGTGCAGGTCAGAGTACTCAAGGGTGTGATTCGCTATTTAATTGCTTTTTGCGTTGAAGATTGGAACATTACAATTTGTATATATATATATTTTTTTAATATATGTTTATTGGTAGTAGGTTTCAACAATGTAGTACAGTTTGAACATACAATTTTTTTTCTCCCTCACCCCATCCCTCCCCCCACAGTTATCGTCATCATTAAACAATATAAAAAATAACAATTGAGTACAGACATAAAAAAATAACCATGTATATTTGACATATAATATGAACAGTAGGAAACAAAATTATAATTTAAGCACAGATAGCAAAAACAATATAAATAACAAAAAATAAAACAAAATAAAATAAAATAAAACAAAATAAATACAATTATGAGTTGGGTTATTCGTGTTCAAAAGAGTTACAAGTTATGTTGGAAAATAGTGTTGAATGGGAACGTTGTCATACAGCACCCTCTATACACAGTTCTATTGTTATGAGGGAGCAAAAAACACACATAGTATTGGTTCAATTAGTCTGTCGGAAGTACCCTCAGATTCTCAAAGTAGGTAATGAATGGTTGAAGTACCCTCAGATTCTCAAAGTAGGTAATGAATGGTTGAAGTACCCTCAGATTCTCAAAGTAGGTAATGAATGGTTGAAGTACCCTCAGATTCTCAAAGTAGGTAATGAATGGTTGAAGTACCCTCAGATTCTCAAAGTAGGTAATGAATGGTTGAAGTACCCTCAGATTCTCAAAGTAGGTAATGAATGGTTGCCAGCTAGAAAATAACCTTTCTGTTGAACCTCTAATTGTAAACTTTATTTTTTCCAATTTTAAAAATCCCATAATATCCTTAAGCCACATAGCTATAGAAGGGGGGAGTTGGGGATTTCCACCCCAACAATATTCTACGTCTTGCTATCAGTGAGGCAAATGCTACCATATTAGACTGTTTCTGGGTTAGAAGTTCAAAATCTGATGGTACCCCAAAAATAGCGATCTGGGGTGACGGCTCCAAACGAACTTCAAATATATCAGACAAGATCTCAAATATTTTAGTCCAATAATGTACCAACTTGGGGCAAGACCAGAACATGTGTTTGTGATTAGCTGGTGAGAGAGCACATCTATCACATTTATCATCAATTCCAGGATTGTAGCAAGTTTAGATTTGCAGTAATGAAGTCTATGAAAGACTTTGAATTGAATAAGGCCTAGTCTAGCACACAATGTTGATGTGTTGACTCGATCAATAGCCACATCCCACCACTCATCAAGAAATGTTTCACCCAACTCGGTCTCCCACCTATTCCTATTTTTGTCCATAGGGAGGATGATTCTCAAAACTACTGAATACATTTCTCTCATAGAGATCTGAGAATTTGACAAGACCTTTATCTTTCCACTGTTTGAAAGCTAAGTCTACAATTTGTATTTCTGCATGCCTTTTAGGCTTCGTAGTCTCAACAGGCCCAGAACAAGTCCCGGCCCTAACTGGGCCCTAACTGGGCTGGCCCGAGGCCCCGCTTGGCCTTACTAATTAGCACACATTTTACGCCCTATCCGGCCCGAAAACGTTAAAAAAATAATCCATATGGACATTCCCAGACCTGTTGTTTCAGCGCTTCCCGCTGGACTAAAAGGATTTGTTTAGATAACGACGTGAACGTGTGTGCCCCCCTCCCACCACCAGGGCGGAGGAGATGGCTGCCATGGCCAGCGAGGTGTCCGAGAAGGTCCACTTCATCCAGGACAGTCTGTCCCTGTTGGACGGCCAGCTGGGCGGGCTGCAGGACCTGTCCGTGCTGGCCGTGGACACGCTGTCCCTGCTGTCCGCCTCCGACAACCTGCACCACGAGGAGGCCCGCCTGGCCCGCTGTGGCTCCGCCGCTGCCTCCCACCACTACCTGCCACACAGCTGGGCCCTGCACCCTGCACACACTGCCAGCTCCGATGCCGGGTGAGCATGGTTTAGCGTTTTTTGTTTGCCTTTTTTGGGGTGGGGGGGGGTTTCTAGTTTAGTTCTTCTAGTTTGTAATTTGGGGTAGTCGGGTTTGTGCCGCATTCTTACGATTTAGCAAAAATAGCTCGTATTTTCCAATAGCTTAAAGTATAACATAACGCTTAGTTAATGCACCAAAAGGGGTTCCCGTCCAGAATTGGTCAACTATGATAACTGTGCTCTGAGCAGCGGGCGGCCAGCGGCGGCCTCGGCCATGACGTGCACGAGTACCCCGCCGTCGTTGATGAGGACGCACACTCCCGTGGCGGGAAGAGTGGAGTGGCGAGCTGCGGCCAGAGGTGCGACGGGAGGCCCGGGACCCCCAGGAGAGGAGGTATAGTCTGACTCAAACATGTCTCACACTTGTTTCCGTTGTACAACTGCCCAACAATGTATAGCCATTTAGCAAAAGCGATTTACGGTAAGCAAGGTATAAACACGACGTAATAGATCAAATGAAGTGATTTATGTATATTTTCGTGATAATAATCAAAATCTACAAAGTAACCAACTATAGTAACTAAAGTTTTCAAATCACTGTAGTGAAGGAAAAGTACAATATTTGGATCCGAGATGTAGTGTACTTTACTTGAAATACTCAAGTAAAGTACAAATACCTCAAAATTGTACTTGAGTTGTACAGTTGTACACAGTACCTACCGTAATTTCCGGACTATAAAGCGCACCTGAATATAAGCCGCACCAGCTAAATTTAGGGAAAAAACAACATATACAAGCCGCACTGGACTATAAGCCGCATAGAGGCCATAAAGATAGATTTAAAAGGTCCCCTAGTGGCCGTTAGCTGTAAAAATCCATACATTAGCCGCACCGTTGTATAGGCCGCAGGGTTCAAAGCATGGGAAAAAAGTAGCGGCATATTATAGTACGGAAATTACGGTAGTTACTTTACACCACCTGGGCCTTTGCGATCAAGGCCCCTGGACGCTGGAACAGCCTGCCATGGACCTCAGGGTTGCTAGTTTAAAAAAGAATAACTACTTCTATTGGAAAGCCATTTTAACCCCATAATGGGCATTAAGTATTTGGTGTTATCGATTCCCTAATTTGTTATACTGTCTTTAGTGTCTTGTGAATCCCTCTCAATTTGTTGTACAATTACTTCTTCGTTAATAGAACTTTCGCTAAGCCTACTCTACTCTGCCAGACGCTGTCCAGGGTGGGACAAACATTGCTTCTCGCCCATTGGCTTGCATGTTGTATGACGGCATTTCCCATGTAAATAATCAATCATTTCAGGAGCAAAAGCTTCAAAACGTCTTATAAATCTAGTCCACAAGGCCTGCAGTAGGCTATGCACTGGAAACGTGTGCTTGGCATTTAGTTCACCAAACTACAAACACAGGGAAATGTTAGCCGTGGTTCACATGATGGGTGGCAGGCATTCATATCAGTCTTCCATTCCATCCATTGTCATCCCCTGAGGAGGAGCAGCCATCCAGTGAGGTCTGTTGTGAGGGCTGTGTTGTGAGCGAGCAGCTGCCCAGCCCAGGCTGGGAGTCCTGTGTTCTTTCACCTCCTGGTTCCCCTCTCAGCCACCATACCAAGGTAGTATAGTTTGATTTTTTTCTTTTTCTTTTTGTATAATAATTAGTAATGCTTTTGTTTTGTTTGTTTGATTTGTTCTTAAAGGGATTGTGACATTTAAAACAAATTTTTGTAGATTTTTTGGCTTTTTTGGCTTTTCTTGACATCAATTTCACAAAAAAAAAACGAAGTTTGAACATTCAGTGTATTCTCTGCTGTCTGGACTTTTGTGAATAATTATGCAAAAATGTCTCATCTGGTTGGACGGCAGGCATATACGTAGATCCCTGCTAAACCTCCGCCCCCTCCCCTCTGCTCCATGCCTACCCTCTCTTCTCCGCCCCTCTCCTCTCCGCTTCCTCATTGTGACCGCGACTTTGTTTCTTTGTAATACTTACTAATAATGGCTTCTAGAGAAAAATCAATCTGCTCTGTTGTTGGCTGTGTCAATCAACACAAGTCCTTACACTGGATACCAACTGGCCTAGATGACTCTTTTATTTTTGACGGTGACTTTCCTACCAAGTTGTCAAATAAGCGCATCTTGCGTTGACAGGAAAGGGGGAATTACCGACATCTACAGGCTAAAAGAATGTGTTTTTCCATGCCTTCTCAGGATGCAGATTAGACATACACAAAAACTCCTGGCAAGAAATACTGGAGTGGAGTTGAGTGTTCAAACTTTTTAGACACGTTTGAAGGACCATGGCCAAGACTTTTAATGTTATTAAAATTATGTTATAAATAATGTCATAATACCTTTAATGTTGCTAGTTTTTTTTTTTTTAAGGCTTACATATTTATTGGGTTATGTTCTAGTTTTTGTATTGAAACATACAGTAGTAAAACATACCGTTTAATAAAAGGTATTCAGAGTCAGAACTGGCACAGAGAAGATATACCAATATAGCCTACGAGGCTTACGGTATGTGAGGAATACATTGACGAAGACCAGACTTTATTCTTCTATTATTTTAGATGTAGTTTAGCAAATGAAACAGTTTCAGTTAGTGGTCGTATTTTGTAAAGCCTCAATTTTCTTTTCTTAGTTGTCATTATGGCGGTAGCTCAGGGGTAGAGTGCCGGAATGGAACCGCAAGTTTCCCAGTTCGAACCCGGGCTCCCCCAGAGTTAGTGTCGAAGTGTCCTTGAGCAAGACACTGAACCCCTGATTGCTCCCGATGAGCAGGTTGGTGCCTTGCATGGTTTCCTCCGGCATCGGTGTGTGAATGTGTACATTAATGGGTGTGTGAATGGGTGAATGTAATGCACTGCATCTATGTAAAGCGCCTTGGATAAAGGCGATATATAAATGCACAATATACCATTATGCCATTTTTACCATTATTTCATTATTATCAATTAACTAAAATAATATCCTTGCTCCAGACATCTATGGAAGAGGAGGATGAAGAGGAGGATGACGAGGATGGTGATGAAGAGACGATCCAAGAGTTGTTGGATCTAGACGTGTCCAGAAGCTCCAGTCGTCTGGTCCTACTGTCTGTCCCCAGGTAGGCCTGTCTCTACTGTCTGTCCCCAGGTAGGCCTGTCTCTATTGTCTCTACTGTCTGTCCCCAGGTAGGAAATGTCTCTCTGTCTCTACTGTCTGTCCCCAGGTAGGCCTGTCTCTACTGTCTCTACTGTCTGTCCCCAGGTAGGCATGTCTACTGTCTCTACTGTCTGTCCCCAGGTAGGCCTGTCTCTACTGTCTGTCCCCAGGTAGGCCTGTCTCTACTGTCTGTCCCCAGGTAGGCCTGTCTCTACTGTCTCTACTGTCTGTCCCCAGGTAGGCCTGTCTCTACTGTCTCTACTGTCTGTCCCCAGGTAGGCCTGTCTCTACTGTCTCTACTGTCTGTCCCCAGGTAGGCCTGTCTCTACTGTCTCTACTGTCTCTCCCCAGGTAGGCCTGTCTCTACTGTCTGTCCCCAGGTAGGCCTGTCTCTACTGTCTGTCCCCAGGTAGGCCTGTCTCTACTGTCTCTACTGTCTGTCCCCAGGTAGGCCTGTCTCTACTGTCTCTACTGTCTCTCCCCAGGTAGGCCTGTCTCTACTGTCTGTCCCCAGGTAGGCCTGTCTCTACTGTCTGTCCCCAGGTAGGCCTGTCTCTACTGTCTCTACTGTCTGTCCCCAGGTAGGCCTGTCTCTACTGTCTGTCCCCAGGTAGGCCTGTCTCTACTGTCTCTACTGTCTGTCCCCAGGTAGGCCTATCTCTACTGTCTCTACTGTCTGTCCCCAGGTAGGCCTGTCTCTACTGTCTCTACTGTCTGTCCCCAGGTATGCCTGTCTCTACTGTCTGTCCCCAGGTAGGCCTGTCTCTACTGTCTCTACTGTCTGTCCCCAGGTAGGCCTGTCTCTACTGTCTGTCCCCAGGTAGGCCTGTCTCTACTGTCTCTACTGTCTGTCCCCAGGTAGGCCTATCTCTACTGTCTCTACTGTCTGTCCCCAGGTAGGCCTGTCTCTACTGTCTCTACTGTCTGTCCCCAGGTAGGCCTGTCTCTACTGTCTCTCCCCAGGTAGGCATGTCTACTGTCTCTACTGTCTGTCCCCAGGTAGGCCTATCTCTACTGTCTCTACTGTCTGTCCCCAGGTAGGCCTGTCTCTACTGTCTCTCCCCAGGTAGGCATGTCTACTGTCTCTACTGTCTGTCCCCAGGTAGGCCTGTCTCTACTGTCTCTCCCCAGGTAGGCATCTCTACTGTCTCTACTGTCTGTCCCCAGGTAGGCCTGTCTCTACTGTCTCTCCCCAGGTAGGCATCTCTACTGTCTCTACTGTCTGTCCCCAGGTAGGCCTGTCTCTACTGTCTCTACTGTCTGTCCCCAGGTAGGCCTGTCTCTACTGTCTCTACTGTCTGTCCCCAGGTAGGCCTGTCTCTCTGTCTCTACTGTTTGTCCCCAGGCTGGCCTGTCTCTCTGTCTCTACTGTCTGTCCCCAGGCTGGCCTGTCTCTCTGTCTCTACTGTCTGTCCCCAGGTAGGCCTGTCTCTACCTGGGATTATCTCAAATTATTTGCTTTGGGGCGATAAAGTAATAATTATGACACCCTCAGGTCCACCTCTGAGGGTGTGGTCAACCCCGCCTTCTCTCTGGACAACAACAGCCAACCGGAATCTCTGCGAACACACTCCAGCCAATGGGGACGGAGCAGGAAATCGCCACGGTGGGCGTGGCTGTCGAGGGACCTCCGACACAGCCACTGCAGGTCTCTGTCGTCCAGCATGGAGAACATGGCCTTCTCTGGCGCCCCCTTGAGCCCTGTGAGGTTATCGTTTCCCAGAGTTGAGAGTTTTCCCAGTAGGCGGGGCCTGACGGATGACACGTCACTGCGACACAGCCGGAGCAGAGGTATATATATATCTTTTTTAACGTTTTATTGCTTTTCAATATTTGAGCATAAAAAACATTATGCGGCGGCGGCTCAGGGGTAGAGTGGCTGGATGCAAGGTTGCCAGTTCGAACCCAGACTCCCCCAGAGTTAGTGACGAAGTGTCCTTGTCCTTGAGCAAGACACTGAACCCATAATTGCTCTTGTTGTGCTGGTTGGTGCAGCCTTGCATGGTTTCCGCCGACATCGGTGTATGAATGTGTGTGTGAATGTGTGAATGTAGTGCACAATCTATGTAAAGCGCCTTGGGTAAAAGCGCTATATAAATGCACCATTTATATTTTATTTATGCAAGCCTACAAGATGAAGTAAATCACATGGAACAATCTGTGAAAACAAGAACATGCAAATATCCCCAAAAGACAAATACAGAAAACAAACACAGCAAAAGATTCTGTCATTTATATCTCTTGTTGAACCGAACACCTGCTAGCAGGTGTACGGTTCAACAAGAGATATAAAATAAAATACATAGATAGGCTAGGCTACATTGTTTAGTTTTACCCCTGTGTGGTTTTTACTAAGGAACTAAGGGGAATGCTGGGGAATGCTGTGCTCAACTAAAAAGTTTCTTAACCCTACGGCCTACACTACAGTATACTTTCTGACCAGAGTCCCTTAGTGGTCTGTACTTAGTCCGTTCTTTTTCCCCCTCTACACCACATCTCTTCCCCGAAAGTAGCCGGTCTACAAGCTCAAAAATGAGTTTTCCTATAACAATTTACAATTTAGGCATTCGGCAGACTTAGGCCCAAACCACACAAATTATTCACCATGCAACTCCTTGCAACCTATACGGTTGTGAGTAGTTGCATGCAACCATTATCCCCAATGGCAGTTTGAAGGAGTTGCATTGGTGTCCCAATAAACCAAGGAACTATCATCAGTTTAACCAGTAGGCTACAAACTATAGGATCCTATAGATTCTTCTATAATTTATCCAAAGAGTAAGAGTAAATTCCAAACACAGACATTATCGAAATTACTCAATATCACCACCCGACAGAATTCCCTAGGGGATTTTCAATAGAAACAATACTTCTGTGACCTATAGATGAATCCATTCCACAGAGGCTAAACGAACAAGAACAACGTAACTATATTGATGTCCAAAGGTAAAATGAATCTCCATGAGTCTCCATCATATAGAATGTACAATAATATACTGTTTCTATAGACTAACATAGAGACAAACCAGAAACATAAAGAAGAACTGACAGCCACCATCGCAGCTTCCTCATTGAAATACCGTGTATGCCAACGGAGATAAAGAACTTCCTAAAACAAAAAGTACATGATGTAAGAAACGATCACTAAACGTTCTCCTCAGACTATTAAAAGATCCGTGCAGAGGATGTCCCTCATACAGCAGTGTGGTGCGTATCGTTTTTCTGTGATCATTTCCACCAATGTTAAACACTTTCCAGTGTTGTATTTCACTTTGAAAAGTATTGTAGGAGCTCGATGGTGCAACCACTCCAAAGAACAGCAATGTCCGTGTGGTGAACCTATGTATGTATGTGACGTTAATGAGTACCAGTAGGGGCGCTGTTGTGCCATGCAGAAACAGAGAGAGAGAGAGACTGTTGCCTGCTAATGAGAGAGAGAGAGAGAGAGAGAGAGAGAGAGGAGGGGAGAGGGGGGAGTTGCACTACTCGGTTCACACAGGTGTGATTTTTTTATCTCATAATCAGTTTCCTCCCATAGAGTGAAAAGTAGTGTCAAAATACGCCTGTACAGCACGACACTGTATCGGTTTAGGTCGGATTATGACGAAACAAGTCTTCACGGGGTGAGCAATTGTTAGGAAATGTTTTGGATGAACCTATCCCTTTAATTCAGGAAATACACAAAAAGTTAGAATATGGATATAAGAGGTTTCTTTCTGCCTGACGGCAACGTTGCTTATGTATGTACAGTATGCATCTGCAAAACAGACCCTATGGGTGTGTGTAAACACAAAGCTTTTCACAAACATTAAATGCCATTTGAAAATGAATGGCCATTTTTGAGTGTTTGTGTAAACACAAACATTACGTAAACACAAATATTGAAGACAAAAGTGAGGACGCACATTGAGATTGGCTGGAATGAGATGATGTATGATGATTTTTCTATATCTATAAATGCACCAAGTGTCAGTGTGTACGTACATACGTACATACGACATGATCACCCCTAGTGGCCTTTGCAGACGTCACAACAATTCATATTTTGGCATGCCTGACACAGAACTCCATATAAAGGCATAAAGGGACACAGAGACAGAAATCTTCATATATGGGCATAAAAGGGACACAGACAGATGGGTGGAACAGGTAGACTACTCTGACGACACAGGTACAACGGGCATGGGCATGGATCTCCAACTTCCATCGTTACCTTACCGACTTGGTTCTCTATAGAGCGTCGCAGTCCCTCCCCCTTTCAGAACAATGAGTGGCCCAGGAAATGAATCCAATTTACAATTTACAATTTACAATTTAGGCATTTAGCAGACGCTCTTAATCCAGAGCGACTTACATTTAAGCAAGAACAAAAGCATGGGAATACATCACATAAAAGCATTTATCATGAAACATGCGTAAGCTAAGAAAGTAACAGTGGAATATCTATATAATGAAACTATACATACATATAATGAAACTATACATACACTATACATATAATACTATATATACATATAAACTATACATATTTACTACTATGCTATACATATGTACTATGGCGTGCTATGACTAAATACAATACAATTATAGTGCTGTCTACATAACATGCTATAAGTCTGTATCAAATGCTATCTAAGGCAACATAAATGCTATCTAAGGGGGTAGGGTAAGTGCTATGGGCCATGATGGAGTCTGAAAAGGTGGGTTTTCAGGCTACGGCGGAAGATTGGGAGTGATGCTGCAGTTCTGACTGCAATGGGAAGTGCATTCCCAATCCCAATGCATTTTTTTTATTATTTATTTTTAAGACCTTTTAAGCGTTGTACGAAGCCAACTCTTGTCGTGACAAATCATGACAACACACACAATATATTGGACCAAACAAATAATTACAAAGAAAAAAAGGGTTGTAAACTGCCGTTTTTTCCTTTCTAATTTCTAATTCTTTGTTTGGCCCGGAAAATTGTGTTTGTTGTCATGATTTGTCACGACAAGAGTTGGCTTCGTACGACGCTTAAAAGGTCTTTAAATAAAAAAAATAAGAAATGCCTATGTGAAAAATGCATTGGGATTGATTTCCTGGGCCACTCGTTGTTCTGAAAGGGGGAGGGACTGCGACGCTCTATACAGCCAGGCACCGTCTAGTATATAAAACCACAAAGACATATGCACACCAGCTAGGAGATGGGTGCGGAGGCAGGGATCGTCTTTCCTCTGAACTTCCCTGTACCTGAATGATTATGTGACTATGTGGCAGTTTGTACAGTAGAATGAATGTAATGTGACGTGTAACAGCTCGTAGAATGAATTGTACGTTATACAGTTTGTAAACGCTCCACATGGTGTCGTTTGTGCAGAACGTAATGTGACGTGTACATTTTGTTATTGTTCTGTATAGAATGGTCCAAGTCGTCTGACTTCCTGGGCGGCAGGCGGAGCAACCTATACAAGAAAACAGTGAAGATCCAGGAGCAGGACCTCGATGTGGTGAGAGACACACTATTCTAGGGGGCGGACATTTGGTGAAAATAGTCGATCTACACACGTGTAGATCGGCTACTTTCGGTGAAGATATTTTCACGTAGAGTAAAAACAGGAGGGATCTAGAGCTCTGAGGGAAAATCCATCCATCCATCTTCAACCGCTTATCTGTAGTCGGGTCGCCGGGGGCAACAGCTCCACCAGAGTGCACCAGACTCCCCTCTCTAGCAACATTGGTGACTTCCTCCTGGGGGGATCCCGAGACGTTCCAAGGCCAGTTGGTCAATGTATTTCCTCCAACTGCGCCTTGGTCTGCCCCCGGGGGGTCTCCTCCCAGTGGGACGTGCGTCCTCGACATGCGTCGAGGACCTCCCTATAGGCCGAGAGGCATCCTAACTAGATGCCCGAACCACCTAAGCTGGCTCCTTTCCAGGCGAAGGAGCAGCGGTTCTACTCCGAGTCTCTCTCGTGTAACTGAACTTCTCACCCTGAACTTCCCATTTCTGAGGGGAAATGAAGTGGTTAAATATGATTGCTCCAATATACGGAGCTGAATCTCATGTTACTGATTATGAATGATTCTGTGAAGCTTCAGTGATACGCTGCATCTTCAACACTTATCTGTCGGGCAGAAACCTCTGAAACTGTTCAAAGGTAGCAGATCTACAAGCTCGAATTGTGTTGCTTCGCGCCACGCTTCCAGCTTGCAGATCTGCTATACTTTTGATTTGTGTGACACTGTAGTATATAGATCAAGTAGGACATTAGCGTTGAAACGTTAAAACATGGAGATAAGATGTTTCTGCCCGACGTTATATCATTAAAGGTTTTATACATTTTATTTTCCCTCATTTTCTTCCACCTCCTGGGCGTACAGGACTCCTGGAGCCCCAGCCAATCAGCATGGAGCAGTTGGGCCAGGTCGCCCAGTCGTAGGTCCTCGTAAGTCTGTCTGTCTGTCTGTCTGTCTGTCTGTCTGTCTTTCAGCCATAGGTCCTTGTATGTTTGTCTCTCTGACTGTCTAAGTGTATTTCCATCTCTCTGTCACAGACTACAGCACAGATTTATGTCTTGAAGAAGACTTAAATTATCTTTCTTAAAACACAATTAAATGTTGAGTTTTAATGTAAATAAAGTCATACTGTGTAACGGTAAATCCACGGAAGCTGTACTTTTTGTATTTTTTTCCCCCCGAAACTGAATTCTGGGAATTGAAGTTCTACTTCTATTGAAGTTCTACTGACCATATAAATGACAAAACCTCTTCCTTGCGTTCTTGCAGATTGCAGAGTGGCATGGTCCCAGAAGGTACTGTACAGTAGGCTATGTCAAAACAGCTCAAACATTACCCTTCTAAATATATGATGCAATTTTTTTTTAAATCCAGTTGATTGGTTCATCATGGGGTTATCGGGTACATAATGTGAATCTCCTCTCGTCGCCTCTGTTTTAGCCAAGAGCTCCTCGTTCGCCTCCACAGATGATCTGTACCCTCACTATTCAGGTATTTACCTGGTTACCCGTTTTCTGTCTTTAGCGTTGCATTATATAATATTGCTGTGAAGTACTTTGTAACCACACTGTCTTACTCCCATTTCACAGCGCAGTGCCACGATGTCCTGCTGACTGAGCGTTGAGTGCTAATTTTGCACAACATGATCGTACAACAAAGTATAAAAGCGTGGTTAATCAGACAGATTTAGTCGACAGATTTAGTCGACAAACCCATATTTTTTCACGTAATCTTTTCCTCTTTATTTAAAAAAAATAGACCGAGGTACAAAGAGTAATCTCTACGAAAATATGCGATAGTTGCAGCCCTATACTAGAGCATGACAAATGTATTTTAATCCATTGTGTATTTATTTCTCTGTGTGTGTGTGTGTGTGTGCGTGTGTGCGTGTGCGTGTGCGTGTGCGTGCGCGTGACAGCCATGGAGAGAAACAATCTGATGAGGCTGGCTCATACCATCCCCTTCACCCCCGTGTCATTGCTGGGTGAGCTCCTCCTGTTGGTCTTGATGATCACATGCGTAGAGAGTGCAGAGAGTACAAAATGTGCCTCAAAGAAACTAGGATACATACCATGTATACACAATGACCCCCATATGGCACCTTCCATCCGTCTTAGCCTTGGTATCTACCCAGGCATTTGCTGTTGGTTTCTAAACAAGATGTCTGTCTAACATGCCAATTAAATAACATAGCGGTGGTGGCCACCACTTTGTGGCGTCACAGATAGAACGCCCATTCATTTTTCCCATAGGGATTACAATCATATACACAAGCCTGGATGGCTTGGTTCCAGGCTGAAAACAACTGTTGTTATACATATTTTCAGAAACCTCAATTGGGAAAAACGAATGTGTTTTCTATCCGTGGCACCACAAAATGGCTGCCACTGATATGCCCTATATACATTTAATGTATGTCTCGGCAGGAGGAGGGGAGGAGGTGAGCGTGTACACCCTGGAAGAGGCAGCGGTCCCCTGTGACCCCGGCGCCGGCGGCGGGCCCACGGCGTCGGCGTCGTGGTGGTCGCCGCGGGGCCTGTCGGCCCTGCTGCGGCCCCTCCCCGGCGAGGAGGAGGGCTCCATGGACGGGGGCCTGCGACGAGGCAGCCGGGTGCTGTGCACCTGGGCCGAGGGAGAGGTGCTGCGGCCGGGCCTGGTCTACGTGGCCAAGGCCTTCCGGCCGGAGGTGGTCCGCGCCTGGCAGAGGCACTTCCACGGCAGCGCGGCCCTGCAGCTCTGCCTGAGGGTGAAAACACGCACACACACACACACACACACACACACACACACACACACACACACACACACAAACAAACATACACGCCTTGCAGGAATAATCGTTAGTTTTTTCGTAAATTGGCGCCTCTACTTGATCATACTACAGCGTCACACAAAGGCATCAAAAGTAGCAGCTCTGCAAGCTCAAAACGTAACGTTTTGGACATGAGATATTTCCACCCGACAGAGATGAAATAAAGTGTCTATGCACATAGGCCTACTGTATGATATACTGTACTGTATCTTTCTGTCTATACAGATTATATACTGTGCATATCTGTATCAATATCTCGAGAGAGATATATTTATCTGAATAAAACATTATTTTAACCATTCTGTAGTAGAGTATGTTAGTGCCTGGGACCGCCAGAAGAGATTATTTGTGTAAAACGATTCTAATTAATTTCAAATACTTCACAAAATAGACCCTATACACTTAGTATGTACACACACACACACACACACACACACACACACACACACACACACACACACACACACACACACACACACACACACACACACACACACACACACACACACACACACACACACACACACACACACAGTGGCACTGTACTTGATGTGCTCCTTTTTCCTTGTACATCAAATCTCCCTATAATCAGCTATTTGAAGATAGCCGATCTACAGGCTCACAACCTTTGAATACAATGCACTGTGAGCCTGTAGATCAGCTATACGTTCATGTTGTATTGAGGTCCCGCTGGCACAGAATATTTTCAGATGGGGGTGTTCAGTCAATTACACATTTACACTTATACGTCATACACACTTGAAAAGGTCTGAGTAGCAGGGATTTAATGAATGCACTGTGTTGTACTGTATGTGTAGTTTAATGAACTGTGTTGCACGTCGTGTACCTTAATGCATTGTACTGTATGTGTCGTCTCTAAAGGAGATCCAGCAGCAGAGAGCTGCTCAGAGGATGATGCAGGTCTTCAACCAGCTCAAGCCTGAGGACATACACCATGCCCCAAGGTGGGTGCGTGCGTGCGTGCGTGCGTGCGTGCGTGTACGTGTATTACAATTTAGGCATTTAGCAGATGCTCTTAATCCAGAGCGATTTACAGTATGCAAGAACAACACATGGTAATACATCAATATACTGTAAATCAAATACATAGAAATAGCCATCAAGAATAAGTACGTTTTTATCAACATCAATTCAGTTTAGCCACCCTCTATACCAGTGGTTCCCCAAACGTGTTAGCCTGTGACCCAAAAGAGATATTAGACGTTGCCCGGGACCAAAACTAGTGCGAACAGCCCATCTACAAGCTCACAACGTGGCACCCCAAATTATGGCTTGTAGGATTAGGCAGGGTTTAAAAACTGCAATGGCATTCATAAAATCGACATCCTAAAATGTCAATGTGCGTGTGCGTGCATGCGTGCGTGCGTCCTCCAGGTTCCTGGACGTCGCTCTGGTCCTGTGGCACGCAGACGGCCACTGGCTGACCATCGAGAGGGACATGGAAGGGGACTTCAGGAAGTACAACAACAACACGGGAGAGGAGATCGCCCCCTGCTGCTCACTGGAGGAAACGCTGCTGGCCTTCTCTCACTGGACCTATGAGTACTCCTGCAGAGAGCTACTGGTGCTGGACATACAAGGTGTTTGTATATGTGTGACCAAGTGGGTCACAACCCAGGGCACGGAAGGACACGACACAGGCAGTTGTTCTCAAGTAGGCTGTTTTATTCCGCTTAAGCCAGGGCATAACCATTTGAAAGCATCACAATAATACTTTACACAAGGGGCACGGTGGCACAGTTGGTAGTGCTGTCGCCTCACAGCTAGAAGGTCCTGGGTTTGATTCCCGCTCGGGACGCTGTGGATGCTGGCGGTGTGTTTCCTCCTCCGCGTCATCAGTGCCCATACCCGAAGGCGGGGTTGGCGAAATGGTCTTTCTGTGTGGAGTTTGCATGTTCTCCCCGTGTCCCCTAGGGTAGGTACCCTCACAAAAAACATGCAGTAATCCTGGTCACTAAACTGCCTCCCCCTGGCCAGCCGGGGCGCCTGATGGAGGGGAAAGGAACTGGTTGGAATAACGTGTTCCTTCCACGCGCTACGTCCAACCAGGGAAACTCCCCCCTGTCAGGTGTAAAGGAGCAACTTGGACACTCAGGCATGAAGGAAGCATGAGTTCAAGTCCGTTACTCTCCCCATGTCCCCCCCATATATGGGGACTAGGTTGGTGGAGGGTGTGTAGAGCCCAGAATCACATTAGATGATTGACACAGGGGTGAAAAATGGGTTACAAAATCGTGGGATGAAAAATAGTTAAAAAATAATAATACTTTACACAGGAGAGCAGATGGCTCTCTACTGTCCGGACAGAGGCTCTCTCCTGAGTGTTTGTGGAGATGACTGATTGAACCTGTTGTGCCTTGATCAAGTCCATGCACAACAGGTGCGCAGCCACACCCAGCTCTGAGTCCAGTTCTAGTTTGACTCAGGCCAGGTGTGACTGCTTAAATCAGTCATCCTCCCTCTCACATATACTGTAGTGCGTGCGTGCGTGCGTGCGGTAGACATATGCCAGGGGATATGATGATGTAGCCTATGTTGTGGAAGACCTGATGTGAACTTCTTTTTTTTATCACCAAATAAATTAATTCATTAATTCATACCTGACAGGAACATACTGTATGTACAGTCATGTGATATACCGACGGGATCAATTATGATTATTTCATTATGTTGTTGACAGGAGTGGGGGCGGAGCTAACTGACCCGTCCGTCATCAGGGCAGAAGACCAAAGGTTTGAATCCCTCTCTGACCTATTGTACTGTACGGGTTTATTATGAATAATAGTTTAAGCCTCACTATGTAACGGTTTTGTGTGGGTAATGTAATTTTGTCCAATCTGTATGTTAGAGCATGATAATGCAATCTTAACGTATACAATTGGGGCGGTTATTTTGTCTCTGTGCTCTTCTATTGAGTCATTTAGATTGTGTTCTCACCTAGCCCATTCTGACCTGAGATCAGATTCATACGAGGTTTCCACTGGACACACACTCGTCTGACTAGACAAAGGATCTGACACAATGGTCAAGATTCAATTTATCCCCAGCCAGGCAATGGTAATAATGTCAGCACTTAAGCAGGAAACTGGGTTCAAATCTGGGGTAGAACAGGAAAGTTCCATAGTGCTGCATTCAATAAAACTTACAAAATAATAACGTTACCTAAAATTGTACAACAAAAAAACATTTTAGTTCAGTCAGAACAAAATGGATTCAAATATGTTTTAATGAATACAAAATCTGCAAAACATAATGATGAAGCAATGCATTTATTATGGTTTGGCGATGAATATATCTGCTTTTAGGCAAACTGCATCCCCTACTACTGTATCAGGGACCTTCCAAACCCCCGTACATAAAAGCAACTAAAATGAACTAAAATCATAGAGAACATAGTCTAGTGAGTGACATTTGTGCATACAGTAGGCCTACATCTACAAGCGAGCTACTGTATCTAGCCTATACAAGCTTGATCTAGTGGAAAAGACATTTGGTGTAGAGGGAAAAAAGCGGTCCAAGTACTGAACCAACTCATGTCCAGTTTACTAAGTACAAAGCATTGGTTCTGCCCGAGGGGGCCTTGGAGGGGTTCCAGGGGGTCCCCAGAAAAATGTGTTACCATGGCTATTTAAACAATGCAGATACAGCATACGAGCTTGTACATCTGCTCTGAAAGTATTTGAAAAAACTTGAATATTTTAGAATATTCTCTTCTGGTGGTACCGGGGACATGATGAGGGGTCCGCGGCCAAATACATTTCAATTTGTGGTTGCTTTCCACAAAGACGTTTGAGAACTACATAGAGGATTTAATCCATTTTGGGCGTGAACACCTTTTGGTGTTTTAAACATTGTTATGATTTAGCTATTGAAAAATAGCAGATCTACGAGCTTGTAGATCTGCTATTTTGTACTGTAGCTTGTACTGTAGGTCTGCCGTTTTAGAAAAATCGTTAAAATGTGGCGCAAATCATTGAATATATATTTCAGAGCGAACATTTTTAACTAAAATATTTGCTTCTGGGGGGTCCCTGGAACTACATATTTTGAGATGGGGGCCCGTGGCCCAATAGAGATTATTCTGGGGTTCCTTGACATGCAAAAGGTTGAGCACCACTGACATAAACATGGGTTTTTCAGATTTCTTTTTAGGATTTAGAAGCCTTTTTTTTAATCGACCTCAGTCCAAAATGGGTTAATGTGGTTACATGTCACAGTGGTGTCTCTCCATCATCACTAGCAGCAGTAGCAGTGGCGGTGTAGAGATGCTGTTCGGCCCTGACAACCTGGGACACACAGCCATTAGTGCATTCCTCAACAAACACTCCTGCAACTCCTGCTGCCACAGACTGGGCCTCACGGGTAAGAACATGCACGCCACGCGACGCACGCACGCACGCACGCACGCACGTACGCACACACGCACGCACCGGCCCTCAATGCTAATGTATGTTGCGTTACGACCGCGATCTGTCATAAACCACTATGAAGACCATAGGACGTAAATATACATCTTATCTTAGGCACAGAAGCGCTGTTTTCAGTATGAAAATAGGGCAAGGTCATGCAGTCCACAGACACATTTGAATGTAAACTATTATTCTCTGTTAATGGATGATGATAAATAAGTTCTCAGCATGTGAGTAAACGTGCTGAAAGAAGGTTTTAGTTAGAGAGTGTGCGCGCTGCCACCAAACTATACTGTCACACTGTTTACTTTCCTTTCACTAGATTTGCATCACTGAGAAACTCCTCCTTGAACTGTAGCTGTTAACCCTTCACTGCCACCACCAGTGGGGGGGGGGGAATTATAGCAAAGTAGTAAGATCGCGTCACCAGACTTTTTGAGAATCACTTACTTTAGTCGCGCTAGTCACGCTGCGAGTTAGAATGAAAGATGAACATACCAAAAGATGATTATACCAAGAGAAACAAAAGGATTATACAAATTTAAACCAAAACTAGGGGAATCTTTTAGAGGTGCACGGCTTCTTCCGGCCACCTGATGACGTAAAGCTCTGACCGGATCAGAATGCATACTGTGTGTGTGTGTGTGTGTACACACATACTATCTGTGTGTGCATGAGTTGAGATTCACTAAGAATATATTCACAGAATATTCGTATATGTGCACTTTCTATCTCTCTCTCTCGCACGCACGCACGCACGCACGCACGCACGCACGCACGCACGCACGCACGCACGCTGGTGTGAGTGTGTCACCTCGGTGTCATCACTCAGGAGAACATGGTTGGCTCACACATGAATCCTCACATCAACTTCAAATGAAGACACGGCTCACAAACGGCGTGCTAATTAAGCCGCCAGCGCTTCGTTTATTTCTATGACAACAGCGGTGTTTTGAATCGCGCCCGGGGGGGCATGGGGGAGGAGGGGGGGAGGGTCTGCCTGGTGCGTTCATTCGTTCGTTCGTTCGTGTGCTGCTGCACATCCTTTGATTACGTATTAATATTGTGGGTTTGTGTTTCTTTTTTTTTGTGTGTGTGTTTTCTTTTTGCCGGCGAGACATTAGCTTTGATTAGCTATTAATTAACGTCTCTCGGAAGACGGCGTGCTGGAGTCTGGAGGGTTAGGGGCGTGTGTGTGTGTGCGGGGGGGGGGGGGGGGGGGACAACGCAAAACAAACAAACACACGCTCGCATGCACACTCTCACGCACGTGCGCGCACACACACAAACACGTTTGGATATTTCAAAGGTGCTTTTGTGTTTGCGTCTTCCTGTTCTTGTGTCCTCTCCAAGAACACCCCCCCTCCCCCTCCCCCTCCCCCATCCCAACATAATCAAACCAAATTATTCATTACTCCCAGCCCTGTCACTGTGTAGTCTCTTTCTAGTGGTAATTATGACTGTTGTGTTTTTAGGGATGCAAATATCGATTGTTTTCCTAGATGTTACTCTCTTGGTTACTTTTTCGATTAATTAATTGCCTTCTTGCTTGGTCCCGACTTATCGCTGCTTGCAGCTATATATTTTCTTATATCTATGCTCAAAACATCCACAAGCATATGACCTTTGTGGATCGACTACTTTTTAAGCTTTAACACTTTTGAAAAAAAAACAAGGGGGAGATAAAGCCACATTTCAAGTGTTTGCCCAAAAATCGTCCACAGACGTCCTGGGAATTACCGCTATGTGGTGCCCAGGATGTCTGTGGACGTCTTTTTTTTTAAAGGGGAAAAAAAGGAAAAAACATTTGTTTTGTGATTTTTATAACAAAGAAATAAAATGTCAAAATTAACATTGGGCACCCTGGGTCACTATTTTGAAAATGTTGAAAGGGCACACAAATCAGAGACAAATAAATAACAATACGTCATTATTAGTTTGACAAACTGTGTTTCTGCTGGTCAGAGCTGAGAGGAGGAGCAGAGAGGAGGAGCCAACACAGCCAGGAGGAGGAGGAGGACGAACATGATGAGAAGACAAGGACGAAAGAGGCGATGGACGCGAGACATAACTGACCTCCATTTTGGAAATTTGAAGATTTAAAAAAATGTTATGCAATGTTTCTTTTGCAAATTGTTTGAAAATACTTTGCCTACAGGCCCAAAATATAACATAACATTATTTTAACTGGAGGTTGGTATTGGTGTTTATTCTGTGTATTTATTTTGCTGTTTATTGTGTATTTTATTTATTCCCCACCCCACCCCAGCATGCATACATATTGCCTCGTGAGAGTTCCCATTCCGACTTACATTTCAGTGCAATAATAATTCATAAATACTGTACAGACAGTCCCATATCATTGCACTCAGACAGAAAGAATCCTTGTGCCATATCTCTATTATCTATATGTCAACTTGTTTATCTTTTTTTCATCCATTAATGTCCTGTGTCACTTAAAAGTAGTGAAAATAGCTGAAAATTACAAGGCAAGCTCACAGCTTGTAGATCGGCTGTTTTCACTATTTTTGCCCTCCTAATGTTGCACTCGCATGGAATCAGGCAAAACCTGCCGGACGGCACGGAACGGTGAAAGATTAAATATTTTAACATTGATGCCGTCTGCCGTTACCGTCGCCGGCTCTGGCTGCTGTTCCGTTTACCGCCCTGCTCCCGTCCGTTAAAATGACCTCCGGTTTGGTTTGGTATATATGGTTGGACATTATGTTGTTGACGTCATCCGATGTCATCATTGTGATGAAAGGCACTGCTCACTTCACATGAGTGTGATGTTTTTATTTGATAGTGATAGTTTGATAGTGAAAGTGGTTAGAGCGTTCATGCAATTACTTTTCCTTGATTTTATTTTTCGTTTTTGAGGGGCATATGTCCAGCTTTGAGGGTGCGTGTAAACACACCCTGTATTTTATGGGGTCTGGCTACGGCCCTGATTGTCAAATACTCCCATAGCAGTGTTGTCATGTCTACTTATTCTAAGCAACTTTGGCTTGTTATGCTGTACCTGACCCTGTTGTAAACAAGTGTAATGCTTAATTGGGTCGTCCACTCACAGTTAACCGTCTTTGTATTGAGTTTGTGCTTGAAATGTACTGTAATTCTACAAACTGTTAATAAATATTTCCATCAATCAAAGTACAGTAGCTTGTACATGTTGTTGTGGGTATTGCAGCTTGTTTCCTAAATTGCAACATATGCTACATCAGTACTTTCTCAAACATTTTCAGGTCAAGGACCTCCGCATTAATATATTTGTGTATGGACCCCCAATCCCCTATAGTTTGTGTGCACAGACCCTCTTGTTAAAATGTTTCACAAATATTCCACACAAAATAAAATGAAAGCAGTTTTTTTTTAAATAGCAGATTGTAGATCGACTATTTTCAAATAACTGAGTATTTTGTGCTTGTGTCGCTTCTTTTGGGCTTGTTTTCATAGACATGGCTTATTCCTGTCGTAAAATCGTGAAACACTGCCCCCTACTGTGAATGCAGCAGTAGACAGCTTTCTTAAAAGCAGCAGGCGTCACGCGGGCTCTTTAAAACCCTCCGGTCTCCTCTGGAGTCTGGTTTGACACATCCTTCCTTATTAGTGAGAAGTAAACAACTTGCAACATACAACAAAGTATGTTCAACCTCATGGAAGTTGAGTGGAGTTGTAACTTGTCGGTGTTGAAAACTGCCAAGTCCAATTAAGTCACAAAATATGTGACAGTTTGTTTAATTATACGTTAATTATCTTCAAGACGTTTGGACGTTTTAAGTCTTCCAAAGGTGAGTTAGCTACCTGAGCTACAAATTAGCTGCTTTAGAGTGCGTGTGTATGTGTGTAGCCTACAGAATAAAGATAATATGTAACATAACTTTAACATAACTGCAAATACTGATACAGATTAAAGGTGCTGCTTGTGTGCATGGGAGTAAATAAATAAATAGCCTACCCTACACACTATTTTGTTGGGGTGTCACAGCACCAGATATCCTTGTAGTATTCAACCTCATACTTGCCCTAATATTTCTAGGTGTAGCTCTTTTATAATGGTTTTTGGAAATGCAGACAGATAATAATGCAATGTGTGTATAGGAGGGAAGATAAAGTTTACTGTTATACTATGTATTTGTTTTATTTGATAAATAAAGCATAACTTTTTAAGGAGTCTGCACATTATGACAAATAGAAGGACTTGCAATTAGCAATGTTTCTGAGCTGGAAGAATCAAGATATTTACAACCCTTGTCACTTGTCCATTGAAAGACAAATCATTATAGGGCACTGCTAGCCCTCCAAGCAGAACCCAAATGCTACTGAAGTTTCTGACATTTGTTCGACCCAGTGCATTGGGTCCTGTTGCACTACTACCATGCCACCTGGGACGCACCCATTTTAAAACATTTACTCCATGTTTAGCGGCTCCCCGCGCTCTATGTTTGCCCGATTTGGAAGCTTGGATTCTTCTCTTCCTTCCTTGTTTATTGACACCTCATTGTACCGCCTATCTGGCTAGCTAGTGGCGCTATAGCTATGACACAGCAGATCAGAGGCAGGGACGTAGCCTCACAAGCCAACCGCACACCGGGAGGCGGTACAATAAACGGTAAACAAACAAGAAGAAATAAAGCGACCAAATCGGTCAAACAAAGATTAAAAATACTTAACGGCTTCCGCGCCACAGGAGATATTCGCAGCGGGATGTATAGCTACTTAAAGTTACCGAATTCAGAATAACTCAAGGAAAATAATGCCTTCACTTGGCGCAGATCCTATTTTAGAGAGAATTTCTACATCCGCGTACTGGAATTTCCATACGAAAATATAGTAGTGACCAGGGACCCAACATAAAACTATGTTGGGCTAGGGCACTGCATGGGGCAGGCTATTGTGCCTGCAATCATATATTGTATCTTTATTTTGCCCTCATTGTGTCTATAGGCTATAACAAGTACAGTCTAGGGCTAGGCAGCCACATTATCATTTACTTTTGTAAGTTGTTAGTTCTTAGGCTACAGTAATACAAACATAACATGTCAGAAATACTATATTCATGTTTGAAATGGGGACCCCCTCCCCAACATATGAAATATAGGCACCTCCCCAAAAAAAACATATTTGAACTGGGGACCCCCTTACTCTGACAAGCACTTGGTCCTGGAGTTTTGAGCCATTTCACTTAGTTTGACTCCATCTATTCCATAGATAAATATTATGAAAATAGCAAATCTACAAGCTCACACCGCCTCGTGAGCTTGTAGATCAGAGCCGCTATTTTTTTTCCTTTGAATTCTAGGCCTATATTATTTGACAATTTGGCCAATGTTTGACCAGCTTTTATAGTATAGTTTGTTGATTACTTTTGATGCAGTAATGGCCTTTTCTTTCTTTTCGTTTCTTCGTTGTTATTCTTTTTTTTTTTTTTTGTCACTGCCGTTGCCATGCACCGGTAGCTCCCAGCAGGAGAGGAAAGGACTGGCGAAACTATCCTGATGTATTGGATGGAGATGACTGGAGATGCCGCTGGACTGGAGGGTTCATCCGAGAGAGGGGAGCTCTATCTTCTACTCTGGGTTTCCAAAGTTTAAACCTGGGCTGGCCGCCACTTCTACACTACTGATGAAGTCAAGTGGAAGATGGCTCAAGGTACGAACCTTGTCTGTCTGTTTTTGTTTTGCTGCTGCTTGTGTTGCATGCTGTGTGAGTGTATACTAATGTGATTCATTTTGGGACACAATGACTGCAGCGTGGCAATGAAACATGTTTTCTTTCTTTCTTTCTTTCTTTCTTTCTTTCTTTCTTTCTTTCTTTCTTTCTTTCTTTCTTTCTTTCTTTCTCTGTCTCTCTGGATAGGAACCTTGTTATTTTGTTGCCGAACACTGCTTGTGCATATGATATGATGTGATATTATATAGTACTTTATTGTCAGTTCACACTGAAATTTGTCTTGCGACCCAGCAGCCAAGTATGCAGAACACATATACACACATTTGACGTAACAAAAAGAACAAGACAATTTACATACATGAAGACAAGAGCAATGTCCACCGCCTAGATAACCCCATGGCTACTACAACTCCTGATTAAGCCTCAAAGATTGGTGGACAAAGGACCTCTTTAGTCTGACCTTATTGTATGCTGGTACACCATATCTCCTTCCTGAAGGTAGCAACCTATATTCTCCATACAACACATGCTTACAGTATTAGAGGTGATATTCCTCTAATATTAAGCATGTGTTGTATGGCGACACATGCATACACATGTTGCTCTATTTTCAGTCAGTTTCTGGCTCTGGGTTTGGAATCTGATGTGAATCCACAGTGTGAGGTGGTGGTGTTCCTTCTGCTGTAGAAGTTACAGTATACAGTTTATAGTATATGTGCAAGTAGGTCTTGGTCACTTCGATTTTGGACTGTGTGTTTTTGTTTGAGAGAGGACAAGAAGACAAGAATATTTTCACCCATAAAATGTCCTTTATTTTTCTTCCCACAACAAAATGTCTACAAAAGCGTTTAACAAAATGAAATAAAATAAATCAGACATATATACTTGGTATGTACGTACATCTGCAGCATGTAGGCCTACTGTACACACACATGTACACAAGATGCTGAGAGATTCACACCGCTCTGAACTTCAACCAAATATGCATATTTGTGCATGGCTGATAAATTCGTACGCACGCTCGCATGCACACACACACACACACACACACACACACACACACCACACACACACACAACACACACACACACACACACACACACACACACACACACACACACACACACACACACACACACACACACACACACGTGTTCACAGTTGCAGAGCGATCGGATCCACAGCATAGTTCATCGTTCAGAGTTCAGCACACCGTGAAATCCTCAATGTTCATTTAACTCAGAAAGCGTCACCATTTTACCCAAACATTATTACACGCTCAGTTAGAAACGGATAGGCCTATACATGAACACGAGGATGTTTTTTTTTTTTTTTACTGTGCCAGGGTCCCTTCTCATCAAATGACCAAAAGAAAATGACATAAGCGAAAACAAATGTATAGTCGGATTTAATGTGTACACTCGTCACTCGCCCAGTTGAAATTCCCCTTGATTGGTTGTCATTGTCAAGTAAACTCTCACAGTAATGCATCTATAAGACAGACTTAGAGATATGGGACGTTAATCGTTGTTATCGTTTATCACAATGACAAAACGCTCACAATAATCATATTGCAGAGTTTTTAATTCATTGTGAAGTGGTCCTCCGTCATACACTGGACATAAGTACTTGGTGCTGCTGCTTTCTGTCACCTGCTGTGACACCAAATCTCTTTGCCAAAAATGGTAGATCCGCGACGTTTTAATTGTTAGCTTGTAATGAAGATCTACTAGTTTGGCTGTAATGGCATTTTAAGAGTTTTAAGCATATTTTGATTATCGCGATAAAAATTGCTAATTTTCTTGGCCACAATCGTAAAATGTTCATATCGTCCCATCCCTGGACAGACCTGCCTCTCCACACTAGCTATGGCACTTTATTAAAAATAACAATAAAAGGTGTGTGTGTGTGTGTGTGTGTGTGTGTGTGAGTGAGTGAGTGTGTGTGAGTGTGTGCGTGCTTGTGCGAGTGTGTGTGTGTGCGTGCGTGCATTTTGTTAAACTGTTCCTGTGTAAAACCCCCCCCCCCAAAAAAAAGAAAAAAATAGGTTTCTGTTATCCCTTTAGGTTGCAGATTGCTACATTTTTATCTCATTTTCTTTCCATGGGACTCAAAGACATTCTAAAAAATTATAAATTAAGAACTCCAATTCCATGCTTAGTTGCGAATATTAAAAGAACTGCCTCCAGGTCGTATACTCTTGTTTACACATGCACACACGCACGCATGCGCGCGCACACACAGTCACACACAGTCACACACACACTCAACAGATTGTCGCAGGAGAGGAAAGGGAAGTGTGTCGGCATGAGTGTATTTGACTAAAAGCCTGAAATGTGTGTTTTCTTTTAAAACCAGGTATATAAAAATGTATAGCGCACTTTGTTTAGGTCACAGGTGGCATGGCCTGTGTGTCAGAGGTCAGTGACCCTGGGTCTGCGTTGATGGAGTGTAGAGGATGTTCAGGCTGAACAGGCGGCTCCATAACATTCACATGAGGACAGGATGCGTCCCTCCCCGAAAACAAACTCCATTTCAATAAGGCCAGTTCAGCAAATAAAACAGAATGAAATCGTTACTTCACTAAGTGGTGGTAATGTTAACTTGCAAACATTCAAATTTAGACTGAACCCCCCCCCCCCCCTCCCAAAATAATAATAATAATAATAATAAAGTTAAATAAAACGCTTTTCAAATCACACATTTTAAATAGATTGCATATAAATAGAGGCCTTTTATTTAAAAAGTTCTCTTGACGTCTTAAGAAAAAAAGAAAAAGAAATTTGCTTTTGAATTGACTGAATTGAAGTGAAGATTCCCCCTCCTCCCCTAGCCCCCCCAACCCGCCCCACCCCCCAATATCATGAAAAAAAAAAAAAAGGCCCAAATGTTTAATCGCCAGGAAACGTCATGCAATTAGAACCGAACAACAATAGGATAATAGTAATAGAAGAATAGTAGTCATAATTATAACAACAATAATAATAATAACAATAATAATAATAATAGTAATAATAATAGTAATAAAATAAAAAATAATCTTACAATGCAAACATAACAGCAGTAGTAAATGCCTCTGTTTCTTATTGCTACATTATCTTTTACTTACAGTGTTATTTTGAGTTCTGTCTGTCTGACACGCATCATCATGATCATATCCTAAAAATGAAAAAAACCCCAAAGCTAGCGATTCACAGTCTAAAGCCCTCTCCGTGCTTTTGTCGCGTGATGGGTGTCGCACACCTAAATCGCCGACCTATACAAAGCTTGTAGGTCGACCATTGTCGGCCGCAGGACGCTGATCGTGCGACGTAGCATAAATCGGGCAGTTTTTTCTTTTTTTTTTTACAGAGAAAAAAAAATAACAAACGTGTCACAGACACAAACTTCATTCTTTGAAGAGTCGGGTGGAATTCACTCACTGGTCCACGTGAACTTTGTGGGGGGGGGGGGGGGGGGGGTCAGCTTATTCAGTGGCTTTTCCATTGTTATACCACAAGCAGCGAAGGTAGACGGCAGACAAATATTATAATTAGAAGAGAGTAATATTTGCTTTCCTGTTGTTTTTTTTTTGACGTAGCTAATTGCAAATAGCTTGGTTCAGACAGTGAATTCTCTCCCCCCCGTGCACGCATCCATGTGCACGCATGTGCAGTTGTGCACGCATCTACGTGCACGCATGTGCACACATACAAGTTATCAAAGCCTTGTCTGGGTACAGATTTCCATTCATGGCGTACATAATACGGCAATGTTTACACTCCAGCGGTTTCGTTTTTTTTTCTCCAAAACAAATACTTTAATAATCATTACAGTTTATTTTTCAAATTCTCAAAAGAAATATTAAAACCCTTCTTTGTAAATACAAAGACCACGCCGCTCCCTGAGAGATGCTAGTGTAGTGCATCCAGCCTTTAACGAGGCCTAACGAGCAAAAAGTTGATTGTCTTAACGAGACACTGGGGTCAGGGGTCATGGGAAGGATCCTAGGTGGGGGCGGGGCATCATGGAAGAGTCCTGGGATAACATCGGCTATAGACGCCATTTCTCAACGTGTGGCCTGGGGACCGCCACGGGTCCCCGAATGGACCCTCACAGGTCCGTTTGGTTCCATTTATAAAACTGAGGATTTTACAGTGTAGATTGGGAAAGATGGTGTCAAATGGGTGGTCCTTGGCCTAATTACAGTATGCATATCGTCTCTGTCGGGTGATAACATTATGTCCAAAATGTAAAAATGAGCAAATGTAGCAGATCTTATCTATCTGCAAAGTCCAAAAAAAGGATTTGCTTGACATCGCTTTTACATGCTTGCTTGCGGATCTGCTACTGTTGATGCTTTTATGTGTGAGGCTGAAAGTTATGGAGATAAGAGGTTTCTGCCCGACAGTGACGGTATCAAAGTGAGATATCAAATGGACACAGATGAGAATCACTGAGCTTAGAGGCAGGTTGGACAGAGAGCATGGACACTGAAACCCTATCTGTGTTAACCCTGTAAGACCCGGATATATTTCTACCTGCAAGCACTGGATAAAGAAGATTCTGTCGCTGATGGGCAGAAACTTTGTATCTCCATTATTTTCATTTTTCATTTTTTTTTATGATTTTGTTCATAAATGAATGCCATATTTTGTACTTTCTCGTACGACAGTGTCATTTCAAAAGTAAGGGGGCAAGTCTGATCTACAAGCTTGCAACGCTCGTAGATCTGCTATTTGATTTTTTTTTTTATAAAACCATTTTCACCTAAAATGCCAAGTTGAAAGTGGTTAAATGGGATAAACAATAAATAAATGTAATTTTAACCAATGAAAAGTATTAAGCTTGTGACTAAAGTGACAACTATTGACTCGATGTTTCCGCTTCCTGAAAAGTAACTGTTTTGGAACTACAAGCTTTCACCTGACATCGGCAATTCCCGTGTCAGTTTTCAATGTTCGGTACATGGACACTATAGTCCTTGTAACGAGCTAGTGATTTGGCCACTGTGCATTTATATTAATGAACGTTATGCATGCAAAGATCAGAAAGAGTTGTTTTTCTTTTATTAATTAACACTAGACCAGAGTGCATCAACACTCAGTCTTAAAGTCTTAAAGTCATTCAAATAAGTGCTTTGTTATTCGATAAGGTTCTCTCTTCAGTGTACTGCCACACCAATTTATACCACTTACAATTACCATTTATTTATATTGATCGCGTGATGTTTTTATTCAAAAACTGTAAGACCATTATTAAAGAAACTCAATCAACTTTTAAAAGTAACACCTGCAATTGCATGTCACGTTTCAATCGGTGTGTCTGTGTGATGGATTACTCCACTACGTCCTAAAACTGTTTATACTTCACTTCAATTATCTGATAGTTTTAGTTGATCATTACTTTTACAGATTTAGATTATTATTATTATTATTATTATTATTAGAAAACATAGTACCAGCTCACAACGGCATGTTGTGGAATTTATGCCAATACTTTCGTACTTTTTTACTAAAGTAAATTTTTGAATACAGGACTTTCACTTGTAACAAAGTATTCCTACATTGTGGTGTTGATGCTTCTGTCACGGTAGACTGTGTTTCTGAAACTGTTCATCATTGGATTATGTTGCAAAAGCAATGCAGACAGAGCAGCATCTAGTGGCTGAATGGAGAACTGCATGAAGTGAACTCAAATATAAAACCTACCATTTTAATTAATATCAAATGGATATTAATGAACTTAAGCTTGGGATTGTATAGTCAGTACTCTGGTAGCACTACATGGCCGAGGGGAAAGCAAAGATATACACATACGTAATCAGTAGTAACCAGTAATGCCCAATGAAACCCAATGTCATGCTACGCAGTGGCCAAAAGTTGATCAACATAATATTTATTTAAAAAACAAAGGAGAAAAAAAGCATTGACAATCTACGAGTGTCAATAAATAATGGAATGACTAACAAAAAAAAATAGAAAATAAATAAAACACACTAAAGTGATTGTCTATCACAGCTTGTCTATACAGATAATCATATTAATATTGCAACTGTAAAATGGCATAGGTTTTCTTTTTTACGGAGGCTAAGCCAGCTTCCCTTCACATGCAGCCTTGTATTGTAGAACGGGGTTCGCCCGCCGCTCTAAGGCCTCGTCGTCATTTCCTGTCACATGAGCAATGCTACGGAGTCCACAGAATATCATGGAATGTCTTTAAAAATCAAATGATTGGTGGACTTCAGTACTTCATACTGTATATAGTGCATTCTAGCTAAAAGGGCTACGCTTTGCTGACCAGCTGGGTGGGTGGGGTGGGGGGGGGGGGGGGGGTGGGGGGTGTTAAAGGGATATTTCACTTTGAAACAGTACTGGGGTCATTGTAACGTCTACTCTGGCCAGATAGTTTTTAAGTTGCTTGATTCAATATTTAAAATATTTGATCATTTATTTGATCCTATATAAAAGTAAAACAGCCCCCACACGCATTAAGAAGGACAACATCAGTCACTAAATGAGTCTAACATGGTTAAAGCTAAGTTTGACAATTGAAAATACTTTTTTTTTTATTGAATCAAAGCAACTTAAAAAAAAAAAAAACGGTCTGGTATGCACAGAATAAAATTCGATATCAAAATGTCTGATCCCAAAAGTGTTTTTTTTTTTGTTAAGGTGAACTAGCCCTTTAAAATCAGAAAGGCAGTGTTAACAGTTATTGCTCCTTGGGTAGAGGGGTCAGAGGTCAGGTGGGGGTCCTTCATATTGACAGCCCGCTGGGCTGGATTGTGCAAAAACAGGGTAACAGGAATGGGGTGGGGACAGAGATCTGTTAGATCTCTAGATCCAATCTCAGATCTTGTAGATCGTTGAGGATTGGCCGGCTTTAAGCATTTAACCTTTATTTCTGACTCCACGGAAGGGGGGGGGGGGGGGGGGGGGTGGGAGGGACACATTTCATTACACCACCGTTACACCACATCTGGGTTTCTTATCCAGATCGGTGTCCGCTCAGAAACAACAAGGGATTGGACGGTGGTGGTGGTGGTGGGAGGGATTCTGGGTAAGAGGCGGGACTTTTACCGTGAGGTCTCTGATTGGCTTTTTCTGATTGATTGTTCAAGAGCAGTCCATTTCTTTATTTTGGACGGAGTTATTATTGCAGTGAAATGATTGATAGGACGGCAAATCTGCCAGATTATGTTTCTCGCAAAATAGAATATTTATGTATATATATTCACCTTGAAAAGTAGATGCCATTACTTTTTTTTTTTTAAATCCTTCATATCTTTTCCCGTGGAAAGGGTGCCAACACCCCTCTTTACATATCGACAAAATCCAGACAAGGCTTTTTTTTTCTAGAACAAAACCCCGAATCAACTCCCACTTTTACCCCATAATTCTTGTACAAGTCTCATTTTCAACTTTACAAATTCTGTACACATGAAACTATCAAATAAAAACACAATAGACAAGGTATATCCGGCCACCATGGGCTACGGTCATTTTTAAATAAGGGCTAACTTATTATTATTATTATTTTTTTTAACAGAACAAGAAATAATACTGGAATCTGCTCTGCACTACAAGAAAATATCTACAATAGCTTTTACTAAATACACACAAATTCCCTCCCCCATCCAGCTTCTGCAGGCTCGTAAACGCCATCGTCGTCGATACAAAATAAAAAATTAAATCGACAAACAACATATTTTTTCTCCCCTCAAAGTTAAAAGAAATTAACTTACCCCGTTTGTTTGTTTTAAAAGATTGACAGCTTAAAAAATGTTCCTAGGTTTGTCTCTTAAAGTCTGTACATTTCTGGTCAGTCAGTCCGTTCAGGAGAGAGGAGAGCGCCCCGCACTCGGGTCGCTACAGGGGAAGCGGGGTTTGCGTTTTTTTTTGTTCTCGTCATAATATATACATTCTTCAGACTGTATCGGTGAACGGGGGGGGACGTTGGACGTTAAGTACTGGACATTCCTAGTATTGTTGGCGGTAACCGTACGTCTGTGGCGGCGGTTGCGGCAGCGGCGGCGGCTGGCTCCTTGGCTCCACGCTGCCCTTGCCTCGGCCACGCCATGGCGGCGGCGAGCTCCCGCCGGGTGTGGAACCTGCCGCGGCGGCGGCGGCACCACAGTCAACGAGCGCCGTCGGCGCTGCCTTGTGGTCTTCTTGGAGGTGCCAGACGACGTGGTGGTGGTCTGGGTACTCGGGCGGTGGAGGCGGTCCTTCTCCTTCGGCGGCGGCGGTGGGGGGACCGCGGGCGGGCAGTCACTTGGGCATGGCCATGGCGGAGTTCGGGTCCGGGTTGAAGAGCTCCTTGTAGAGCGGAGGGAACAGGACGTTGACCGTCTCCGGGTGCAGCTGCTGGAAGGCCTGCAGCTCCTCCGTGTGCAGCGTGCACAGCGCCGACAGCGTGGGGATGCGGCTTATCAGCTGAGAGAGAGAGAGAGAGAGAGGAATGATCGTTTAAACAGTGGGCCGCGAGTAGGGGACCAAATAATAACATTTTAATGATAGAAATTTTAATAATATCGGGCAGAAACCTCCTATTTCCATAATTATTTTGTGTTTTACCGTGATTTTACGCCCTTACATGATCATACTACAGCGTCACACAAAAGCCTCAATAGTAGCAGATCTACAAGCTGGAAGCTAGTGGTATTGTTTTCATTGTGATACTGGGAACTTAAAAGTATGCTACGTTAGTTCCATTGATCCAAGACGGAACACAGTCGATTGATTGACTGTTAAAATAAACGGGCTCATCTGACCACCTAACAGTTAACACGGCAGCCTACCAGCTAGCTGGCATGTTTTTTTTATTTAGCTCCAGTTTACGTGATGTACTGTAAGTACTAAAGACTTTTACTTATGTAAGACTCTATATTTGGACTACGGTATAAATAAACGTAGGCGTGTCTGTATTGGCAGCCTATCACGGTCACCCATCTTCACACCCTATGCTATGCTATGCAATCTAACGTAGCACTTTATGATTCTGTAATAATACAGTATGCTGTCATCGTATGGTGTTCTGTGGTGGTGTCTGCACTGCAATACCTAAACCCATTTCTAGTGTGAGACTTGGCCACGGAATGCTTCAGAGCTCTGACATGCTTGCTGAAATCCTATAAGTTGTTACGACTCAGGGAGATGGAGGACCAGGGACTGTACCTTGGCCAGCGCATCCTCGTCCATGTGATTCTTTTGCATAATGTGCTGCAGAGCAAAGTAGATCTTCTCCTGAAGCTTCTGGACCTTCCTGGGTTCCATGAGCCACGGTCGATCTGGAAACCAAAGACGAGCGGAAAGCATTTGAAAATGTCCTTTCTTTCTTTCTTTCTTTCTTTCTTTCTTTTTTTCTTTCCTTCTTTCTTTCCTTGTGAAATTGGACATTCTACACAATGACTACTTTCTACTTTTGGTACATTTTGATACAATTACTTTTGTACTTTTACTCAAGTACATTTTGAATCCCATTTACTTAAGTATAATCACGTGAGTACCTGTGGAGATGAGTACTGCTGCGGAGAACAGAGCGATCTCCTCCTCGGTGAGCTGCAGCGAACACAGGCTCTTGGCGAAGTCGAACACGGCGCTCACCAAGTCGTCACAACCTGAACAGTGGGAGGTGATTAACACCACACGTATTATTATACGTGGATAACACACGAGTATCTTTGGGATTAGTTAGTTCAACAGTCAAACATTTGTTTTGTTTAAAGTGGCGTCACCAGTCCATCAGATGGTAGTAGTCAAACATTCAATCAAGTAGTTTGATTGAGAAATAGGTAAATTATGTGTGAAAGAAAGTCATTGATTTTCCAATCAGACTAATCGATTCAGTTGATTATTTAAAAAAAAGCCTATGGCAATTTCTACGTGCCGATTCGTGATCAATAAATAAAAAACATACATTGTTTGATTATTTAATATTCTAAAAAGTAATCGATGAAATAATTGCTAATAGGTTTATCGATAATAAACACATGTAAGTGTACTTGTGTGTCTCACCTAATGCTTTGAACATCTGCATGCCTCCGTACTTGCCCTCAAAGAGCACAGTGTTGTTGAGGGGGTTGAAGGCCCGACACATCCTCACCAAGACCACCTCTAGACAACCTGCAGGGACAACACACACACACACACACACACATGCGCGCACACACGTTTACTCAACTGATCCAACGGTGCACAAAACAAACGCAAAGCAATTCCATGTGCAGTACTTTACTACTTTACTCATTGCAGTGGTTCTCAACCATTTTGTTTCATCAAGGCCCACTGGACAATCTTGAAATTGTTTTGCGGCCCACCCATCTGACCACATTACGCAAAAAAAATTAATTGCATTTTCGGAGCAGGTTAATTTCAATGAACAATACTTCGTACTGTATTAGTGCCGATTTATCTGTATCACAATGACAAACTATACATTTTCAAGATTTTAAAGAAGAAACAACGTTTCATGTATTTATTAGTTAGTCGTTTAGTATTATGATTAGTGTGGTTGTTCTAGGTCAAAAGGAACACTTTTATGCCAGGTAACGTAAACTTGAGTTCATGGAAGGTGTTTTGTAACCTTTTCCGTCCCTTTTTCAGACAGGAGTGACATCACAATATTCAATATAAATGGCATGATAGAATTCAACTCAGGCTCGCTCCGCCCAGGCCGTAGCGTAACGGTCTGGGCACCGGACTGGTGATCCAGTCGCGGTGTGCCGCGGGTTCGACTCCCGGACCCGACACGGCCTTTACCGCATGTCATCCCCCCATCTCTCTCCCGTTTCCTGTCAGCCTACTTTCTATCCCTTAAAAAATCAATCAATAAAGGCGTAAGCCGCAAAAACATATCTTAAAAAAAAAAAAAAAAAAAAAAGAAACTCAGGCTCGCTCAACTCAGGCAGTCTTTTAAAGGTTCAGGTCAGGCGTCTGCTTTATATGTATTTGATATCGGAGCGCGTCTATGAGCACCTGTTGCACAGGACACATGGTTTCCAACTAACGGGCAGTGAAAGTGAATATCTTGTTGGTGTCTGGTGTTTTATTTGGCCCCCAGGTTGAGAACAACTGGTATAGGTATAGTGAAAGCAGACAGAGAACCCCTTTCCACCGGTTGGTTGCCAGTGGGAACCGGTTCAGTTCTTTTCCACCGGTTGGTTCCCAATGGGAACCAGTTCAGTTATTTTCCACCGGTTGGTTCCCAATGGGAACCGGTTCAGTTCTTTTCCACCGGTTGGTTCCCAATGGGAACCGGTTCAGTTCTTTTCCACCGGTTGGTTCCCAATGGGAACCGGTTCAGTTCTTTTCCACCGGTTGGTTCCCAATGGGAACCAGTTCAGTTCTTTTCCACCGGTTGGTTCCCAATGGGAACCGGTTCAGTTCTTTTAGGTTTTTAGTCCATGAGCCAGAGCTCCAAAATTGGTGGGAAAAACTAAACCTATATTAAATTGTTTATAGGATCAATACAAGTAAATTAATACATGATAACCCTTCCACAGTAGTAGCTTTATCATATTTTCGACTATTTTGCATATTTTCCTACATAAAGCCTCATTTGCATATTTAAAAATGTAAAATTTGTAATACAATAAATCATTGTCTTTGTGTAAGTACTCAATTGGGGGAAATGTCATGGTGATAATAATAATCTAATATAGGTATGGTTTTGCTCCACTCAATTCATAATTAACGTTTCAATTTTGGAGCTCTGGCTCATGGACTAAAAAAACCCAAAAAGAACTGAACCGGTTCCCACTGGGAACCAACCGGTTCGGAAAAGGGGCCAGAGTGACATGGCCATGACAGCCGTATTATTATTAAGCCTCACCTGACTTGAGCAGCAGGATCTGGTCGTTCTGGCACAGCTCCATGAAGCCGGAGATGCGCTTGGCAAACTCCACCACGTACTGGATGGCGTGGGTGATCTGGATGGCACACTGCTGCCACAGCACGTCCCGGCTCTGAGGACACAGGCTCGTCGGTTACAGTCGCTCCACTAGGCTTAACCCATTCTGACCTGAGATCAGATTCTAAAAAATGTCTTCTACATCCTGACAGTTTTCATTCTGACTCGAGATCAGATTCTAAAAAAATGTCTTCTACATCCTGACAGTTTTCATTCTGACCTGAGATCAGATTCTAAAAAATGTCTTCTACATCCTGACAGTTTTCATTCTGACCTGAGATCAGATTCTAAAAATGTCTTCTACATCCTGACAGTTTTCATTCTGACCCGAGATCAGATTCTAAAAATGTCTTCTACGTCAGTCGCTCTTCGATTTTTCAAAAATAGCAGACCTACAAGCTCGTAGCGCGCCACTCGGTGGCGCGCTATGAGCTTGTAGATCTGCTATTTTTAAATAGCTAAAGCATTGATAACATAATGCCATTCCCGCCCCAAAATGGGTTGTAGGCAGAGCAAGAAAACGAATACAACACTCATATACTGAACAATTTTAATGTTACTACGCAGGCACACATGCACGCGCACACACACACACACACACACACACACACACACACACACACACACACACACACACACACACACACACACACACACACACACACACACACACACACACACACACACACACACACACACACACACACACACACACACACACACACACACACGCACGCACGCACACACACGCGCGCATGAGGCTGCAGTACGTACAGTATGCTTACTGTGAGCCTTATTTATGTTGCCCTGGAAATAGCAGATCTACAAGCGCTTGGCGCGTCACTCCGCACCACTTTGTGAGCTTGTAAGGGCAACATTACGGTATGTTCACTATTTTTGCAGTTAGGACACAGTTAGGACAACGTAATTACAGTATATAGGGCTGGGGGACGTGCTGGTTAATCGGACTAATCATTAGTCAATATTAGAATCTTTGCATGTTTAATTAATTAATGGATATACTGTAAAAAAACAAACAAACACGCTTTTTGATTTCAACAGTTACGGCCCTAGTTGTGTAAACGGCATCCAGCTGTTTACGTATACACTGCCGTGTACAGTTACTACAGTATGTCTTTTCTATGTCTGTTCAGTGAAGAACAAACTAAGTGCTGAGTTCACATGCAATGTGTCGCTGCTGGGTGGAAAACCTTGTATGTCCAAAAGCGTTCCTTTGTTGTCGTTATTTCTAAAAACGTAATGAAAATAGCTCTCGATCTACGTAAGCTCACAATGTGTCATTTGTGGATCTGCCATTTTAGCTACTTTTGTGCAACACTGCTGTAGTACATTAATTTACAACAAAAAACCATATCTATATATATATATATATATATATATATACACACACACACACACACACACACACACACACACATACAAAGTTGAAATATGGACACACACGGTTTCTGCCCGACAGCAACGACATTCCTTTATTATGAAAGAATAATTTCCACTCCCAACATTCAAAGAACGGTATCAGCAAATTGCCTCTGTGTGTGTGTCTTCCATCTTTTATCGTTGTTCAAAGGCTTCCCTCTAAATGACCCACAATGCATTAGACACACGAGAATGAGTGAGGTCATACTGACTGAAGGAACGCGCGCGTTCACATAGCAGTGGGGGAGGATCGATAATCATCATAACATGTGTCAGGATCTGCATAGATCCTTTGGTGCCAATTATTCATTCATTCATTCATTCATTCATTCATTCTTTCATTCATTCTCAATTCATGTTAACCAAGTCAAACACATTTTAACGCACTTTTGTTTTGTCGTAATTGCACTTTTCAATTTACTTTTTTTATGTGATGGCTTTTTAATTTTTAACTTTTTATGCAACTGAAAACGTTCACAGAATTGCAATGAATTGCAGGATTGCCACATTTGTGATCTTATCGACTCTCGTGAGCTCCCTGGTAATTTGGTAATTCCCATCAATAAAACGGTCCGGAGACAGACACACAGACACACACACGCACACTGCACACACACACACACACACACACACACACACACACACACACACACACACACACACACACACACACACACACACACACACACACACACACCTTGCTCTGGTACATCTTGACCTCCTCATAGGAGTGTGTTTGCCAGGCCAGCTGTTGCAGTTCGTCTGCGGTGTACTGACATGTCTCCAGGTGGGACTTGATTATGTTCTGGGCAATACGATCTGAAAAACAAAACAAAACAAAAGAAACACACAAAGTTAAAATAATATGGAGATACCTGTAAGACGTTTCTGCCCAACAGCAACTTATTTTTTATTCCAGTTTGATATGCACTAGGATACAAACCCCCACTTGATATCATTTCTATCTCGGGCAGCCCGATCTACGCTGAAAAATAAAATAAAGATAATAATAAATAAAAATCCTCAGTGTTTGTTTAACCCATAGTGTACAAAACGGAACAATTGTTTTCACTCTCAGAGTTACAGACCCAATAATGGTCCCTTTGGTTCCATGTGTTGTGTATGCACTCTTAGAGTTACAGACATAAAATGAGAGCTGTTGTAACTTGTCGCTGTCTGTGTTATCGACTTGTGATCTACAGTATCACAAGCAGCACATTGCGCCACATTGTCTGCTTCTAGATTTCGCTGTTGTCATACGACAACGCTTAAATGCGTGTACATTGTTAATTGCGCATCTTAATTGCACTTAAATGTCAAAAATGAGGATATTTTGTGTCTTATTATTATTATTGGTAAATATTTCAAGGTGCAATATTTGGTGATATCTGGAGTTAATGTTCAATCGAACATACACAGACACAAAGTACAGCCTATGTTGTTACATACAGTAAATGGACTTTTAAAAGTAATTAATTTTTTTACTAAAGAGACAGACCCGTGTTACTGAACAAACAATCAATTGTGCAATCAGAATATAGAGATTATTTAACACATTATTTCAACAACTAACTATCACCGAGTAAAAAAGCACCTTTATTTTTCTTCGCAACTACACCTCCTGGATGCTACTGTATATAGGCCCATTTGGACTTGAGTCTGGAACTACACTTCCTGAATGCTCTACATTTGGGCGACTGTAAAGACGAAGTGGGGAGGAGACGTCGCATCCGCTTTATCCCTGGATTCCCGTTGCTCCAGACTGTACGACCGGAAGCATTTGAACGTAGTGGGAGGAAACACACCAAGGGATTTGGAGTGGACATGTTGTCAGACGGCTGTGTGTAGTATAAGCCTGTCTGATCTTCTGTCTCTTCTCAGATTAGCACTGTGAGTCACTCTGTCACTCTCCCTGCCATCACCCCACCCCACCCCCCCCCCTCATCCAATCCCGCACTCTGTCACTCTCCCTGACACCCCTCATCAATCCCCCAATCTGTCACCCCTTAGTTTCCCTGTAAAAGACACCGTTGACCAATGCCACACACTCCCTGGACAGCCATCAACACTTATTTATTTTTATTTTTTTACCCAGTGCCAATTGCCTAAACTGTAATCCCGGACCAGACATTGTGCGGGGAAGCTGACCAGGGGGAGGCTGTACTGTATAGAGACCAGGATTACTGCACGTTTTTTGTGAGGGTATCCTCATTCCTCACCCTATAGGCCTATAGGGGACACAGGGAGAACATGCAAACTCCACACAGAAAGAGAGAGAGAGCACGCCCCCAGTTCCCACAGCTTCCCTGGCAGGAATCAAACCCAGGACCTTCTAGCTGTGATGCGACAGCACGACCGACTGTGCCACAGTGCCCCCCTTTAACACGGCTATACTTGATCATACTATACAGCGTCATATACAAAAGCATCAAAATAAATGTGTTTTGAGCTTGTCGATTTGCTACGTTTGCGGCTTTTGACTTTAAATCCAGAAAAGTCACAGATTTGGAAATTTTAGGTTTCCACCTGACAGAGACGACATACAGCTTTAGAAAGAAAATCACTCAAATACAGAGCCAACTCAACTCTAAGTCCAGGGGGTAAAGTATTCAATCAATCGAAAACAAATCTTGTATGGTGGGTCCCTGGCACAAACTATATTTTCAGATGGGGTCCCGCGGACAAATAGGATACATATCAATATTCACAAGCGCAAAGAAGCCCAACGTCGTTTATAATAAGCGGACACGGCAAACCCCTGGCCCTTACCCAGATCTCCCATGCTGACGTTATTGGAGCCCAGCTGGCTCTCCTGGTAGCCGCCGTAGCTGAACAGGTTGGGCACGGGCGTCAGGTCGTAGACGGGCTCCTGCTTGATGTGCTTCATGCCCGACATGTCCAGGCCCGACTGGTCCGGGGACGGCTGGGTGGAGTCCATGCCGTAGTAGGGCACGCCGCCGCCGTTGCCCACCGCGTGGCCGCCCTTGGGCAGCTCAATGACGTGCCCGTTGGCGTAGGTGCCGCCGATCTCGTGGTTGAGCGTGGAGAGGCCGTTGGTGAGGCTGGAGGAGTAGACGCGCGCCAGCGCCTCGGCCTCGCCCGTCCGCGCCTGCCGCTCCTCCGCCAGGCGCGCCTGGTGCTTCTGCACCTCGGCGTACAGGCTGTCGCGCTGCTTCTTGGACATGCGGCCGAACTTCACCGCTGTTTTTTTGTGCGGGGGGGGGGGGGGGGGGGGGGGGGGAAGAGGACAAGTTTTATCCTCATGTTCAGAGAAGGCAGTTTAGGCATTTAGCAGAGCAACTTCCATGAGCGACATCAGCATGGCCAGAGTATCCTGGTCTCTAAACTACCTCCCCCTGGCCAGCCGGGGCGCCTGATGGAGGGGAAAGGTACTGGTTGGAATAACGTGTTCCTTCCACGCGCTACGTCCAACCAGGGAAAATCCCCCCTGTCAGGTGTAAAGGAGCAACTTGGACACTCAGGCATGAAGGAAGCATGAGTTCAAGTCCGTTGCTCTCCCCAGGTTGGCGGAGGGTGTGTAGAGCCCAGGATCACATTAGATAATTAACACAGGGGTGAAAAATGGGTTACAAAATCGTGGGATAAAAAAATACAAATAAAATAAAAGCATGGCCAGAGTAAAACATGAACACTGGGAAATAGTTAGAGTAAATACATAGTTAGCACTATGAGCAAAGTGCAGAGAGAACAATGCAGTGCCTCAAAGAAACTACCATGAACCTGTCTGGACAACATATTATCTAAATAACATTCTGTACAGCACATTTGTGGCTAAGAAAAACTAAAATCTAGTAAAAAGTATAGCAAAAACACAAGACCAAGTGACCAAGATATATCTGCGTAGTAAACTATATAGCATCTGGCGAACAGAGGAGGAATACGAGGAGGGAGGAGTGCTAGGGGGTGAGGTGGAGTCTTCAAACTACAGTGGAATTGTCTGAGTGAGTCTGCAGGTCTGGAGATTTTGTTGTTTGTTTGTTTGTTTGTTTGGGGGAGAAGAGTCTGGGATGTGTGTCCACTGTCCAGGGTGTCGCCCGCTAGGCTGACCACTTAACAGCCACGACACACACGACACACACAACAACACCACTTAAGTGGTCGGATGGGTGGCCCGCAAAACACTTTGTCTGTGTTTAAGTGAGCCCTGATCGTCCAGAACGCCCCCCCCCCCCCCCCCCCCCCCAAAATAATCATATTTTAACTGGCTACCCCCCACGCCCACCCTGACAAGCACTTGGAATTGTAGGAGTTGGGGGGTGTTGTGAGCTTTTAGTTGTACATACAGGCTACTTTCACAATGTTTGCCTCTTTCTTACGTAGCTGACGATTCCAACTTGGTATTAAAATAAAGTATATATTAATATTAAACGTTTTAGGCCTATACAAAAATAGAAACAATCTTGCACATTGGGGACCACCCAAAATCATTTGGGGACCACCCCCAGTTTTGGGAACCACTGACTGAACTAAGACATGTGTTCCATGGCTTGGCACAGTTGGCCTGTGTGTGCCCCGCATAAACACGCAGGCCTATACAATACGCATGCCAGCCACATGTGCAGCCATATTGTGCACGTGTCCCAGAGCGTGCACTCTCTCTCTCTCTCTCTCTCTCTCTCTCTCACCATCTCTGGACATCCCCAGGGCGAGACACTTCTGGAGCCGGCAGTGTTGGCATCGGTTGCGGTTGGTTCTGTCGATGAGGCAGTTCCTCTGGCGGGGGCAGGAGTAGGACGCGTTGTTCTGCTGACTCCTCCTGAAGAAGCCCTGCGTGGTGCATCACACGATGGAGACGTTAACAAACATCTGCTTCACACACACACACTGGCACGTTATGGCACCGGTGGAAGCACGATGCCACTGATGGAAGCACGTTGGCTTCATCATAATGGCTGAAGTGTTATGTCACCATTATGTATGAGAGAGAGAGAGCGAGAGAGAGAGAGAGGACAATTGAGATCAAAAGATAAATCATGTGAGCGAGTGAGAGATATCGAAAACAAAGTAAGAAAGTGAGGAACAGGAAGAAATTGAGATGCGAGAGAGAGAGATATTGGGGAGGGAGATTGCACAGTCCCTTGAGGAAATTGTCCTTTACTGTGTTACCTCTGAGGATGTACAAAATGGTCCCCCCCGTAAGGGTCCATTTGTCTTTTTGTACAGTACGTCCTCAGACTTAACATAACATCATTGCGTGTGACTGTGTGCCGCGTGGCAGAAGTGCCAATGTTGGGGCGGGACGGGAAGCCGCAGCCATAATGGCTGAAGTAATGGAATTGCAACATAGGATTATATTACCATTATGTACTTATGAGAGAGAGAGAGAGAGAGAAAGAGAGAGAGAGAGAGACAGGAGGAAATGAAAGCATTGCTGTGTGGCGAGAGGGGACAATGCGCCGACGACTCACCTTACAGCCCTCGCAGGTGATGACGCCGTAGTGGATACCTGACGATTTGTCCCCGCAGATCTTGCAGGGTATGACTTCTATTTGGGCTGCCGGGCAGGAAGAGAGAGAGAGGAGAAAAGAAAAAAAGAACACGTTGCGTAACTATATAACGGCACAATGCAAACGGCAGGTTTACGTAACGGGAGGAAATGAAAGAGAAAACGTAATAGGCGCGCAGACTTTATTTTATCCAACAGCAACGAGGCGAGCTCAGATGGTGGTCTTATTAGAACGGCCCAGACAGCTTCTAAAGTACCCTTCGGCCTCTCTCTCTCTCTCTCTCTCTGTGTGTGTGTGTGTGTGGTGCAGTCTCTAAATCACCCCCTCTCAAGGACCATGGTTCCATAGGGTCCCCAGCTAAATCCTAACCCCTGTTTTAACTTGACACATCTTCTCTTATTGGGGGGGGGGGGTCCTTCCCTGGCACAAACTATTTTCAAATGGAGGTCCGCATGCCAGATGCATAGAATGTGGGGGTCCTTGAAATGAAAATGCTTGAGAACCACTGCTCTTAACAGCCTTTCTAATGACACACACACACACACACACACACACACACACACACACACACACACACACACACACACACACACACACAGTACAACACCACAGGCTATGCTGTGATGACAGCCATGACATAATTTCTATGGAAGAACGCATCGACAGACACGAGCACATTGGCGCACACACACACACACACACACACTTACGCACATGTACGCACGTGCGCACGCACACGCGCGCTCACACATTTGACTTACAGTGTATGGGCAGCTCCATGCAGACACAACCCAAAGGCACAGAATGACGCCGGCTGTACAGTATAACGTCAGGCTACCGTAACGTCATGCCTCTCGCTGCACAACGCACTGTCCATTGCTGTAGGGGCCCGACAACAAAACCACAACTAGCTACTGTATATAGGTCCCGCTCGGAGACGCCGCATGCACAGAACAGATATACTCTCCGCTATAGGTCCTCCTCAGAGAGTGCATGTACAGTACAGATACTCTACGCCGTAGGTATACTGCTGTCTGCTGAGATGGCACACTGCCTATAAAGAGATTAGAGCAGACGGATCTAATCCAAATACTGCATTTCCCTACGAGGTATTTAGGTATAGCTTATAGGCACAGCTGACTGTAAGCCGCGGTATATGTGTGCCCCGGCCCCGGCCCTCCTGGAGGAACGGACCGGAGACCCGGACCGAACACACCCATGGCCAACCCAGTGGTGGGACGTATATATACGCGGGGGGTCCGAGTTCCAGGGAGAACCCCCGGCGGAAAAACCCAGTCGAAGCCGCAATCGGTTCCGTCGGTTTGGAACCGTTCTCCGGAGCCGTTTGCATCTCCCTGCCAGCCAGAGCTGGCCATGTGTAATGAACGTCTGATACAGTTACAATACTGGGTGGGTCTCCGCATTTTAACTAGACGGGAACCCCTTTTGGTGTTAGCATTATGATATGCTTTAGCTATTGAAAAATAGCAGATCTACAAGCTCATAGCGCTCCACCAAGTGGCGCGCTACGAGCTTGTAGGTCTTCTATTTTTTGAAAAATCGAAGAGCGACTGACATGAAGAAGACATTTTTAGAATCTGATCTCAGGTCAGAATGGAAAACTGTCAGGGTGTAGAAGACATTTTTAGAATCTGATCTCAGGTCAGAATGGGTTAACGTCAAGGACCACCATGACTCCGAGGCCCCTTTTCCCCACCGGGGGTTGAACCGGTTCGTTTATTTCTCTCCCCTGCCTAATAATGAACCAGTTCAGAGTGTTTCCACCGGAAAATGAATTGGTTCTGAACTCTCTAGAAGTTGATCTGTAAAGTGTCCACGTGGAACCCCCTCAAGTAATGTGGTGATCTCGAGTCTTCTCGACCCAGCCAGGGGGCCAGAAACGCCACTGGGGTATGGTTATAAATGGCAACGTAAACAAAGCACATTTCGCAGGACGTCGTTGGTTGTGGAAAGTTTCAGGTCATAAAAGGTTAATGATACCTCTGGTAGTAAAAAAAAAAAGAGAGACTAAAGTCATTGATCATAACTATGGAAATATTACTTTTGTGCCTCTTAAGTGCTACAACTTGAAACGTCAACAGAGCAGCTGCGTGTTTGTGCCTCGTCGCTGACGGGCAGAAACCTCGTATTTCTGTTTTCCCGTGAATTCTCTCGCTATGTAATATTTTATTTATATTGGGAAGGCGAGAACAAGTTGAGACAGAGAACAGACTTTTTTCACATCTGATATATAGGTATATAAAACAATGTGGGAGCAGGCGGGCATGTCATCTGCACTGCGCGTTACGTAACAAGATGGCTGTCTATAAGCGCCAGACAGCTCTCCTCATAACATGCGGGTATAATACAATGATTTAACTGCATTGTAGAGACTCGTGACTCGAATGGACTCGGTGGCGGAAGTGCAAGGCCGAGTAAATGTGGCCGAGACTGAGACGAGACGGAGACGAGACGGAGCGAATGGAAATGTGAACTGGAGACCAGACTCGAGTACTACACAACACCGGTATTGGTTAAATTAAATACCCCTGAGATGTATTTGCTATAGAAAACCAGGCCTTGTGGGCAGGATATTCCCCCCTCAGATTCGGAGGTCGGGGCTCGATTCGGCCAGGCCGGGGAAGGCTAGCATCAAGGGTTGGATTGTGACAGTGACATACTGTATAGTGGCATTTCCAGGGGTTTTGTGCATCATGGCTGCATGGGGTGTACATCGACAGAGGAGATATAGGCTGTGTGTGTGTGTGTGTGTGTGTGTGTGTGTGTGTGTGTGTGTGTGTGTGTGTGTGTGTGTGTGTGTGTGTGTGTGTTTGTTTGTGTGTGCGCTGCGCGCGCCATCTCGTATCATGTATAGTGCAGTGACACTCGATCAGGCCCGCAGGCCACTTCCAACCTGCAGCGTCATTTTGACTGACCTGCCAATCAATCAATCAGTTTTAGACTGAAGTTATTACCTTCACTTTAATTACATTGCTACAGTATTAGGCATTAGCCTACATGAATAATCATCCGCAAAACGTCAGACTCAAGTGTCAAGTGTCATTGAACGTTGTCAATTTATCAGCTGGCATGCTGGCCCCTTGCCATTTTTGTAACGTGGCCCATATAGGGTTCAGCTATTTGAGTTTCTCTCATGACGTGCATTATCTATAACGAGGTAATCTCATAAAGATGTAGCTCATTAGTGTGGGTCTAATAGGCTACATAGTTCACACAGGTCACCCAGTCGGCCGCTCCCCCCCCCCCCCCCTCCTCTGTCTGACCAGAGCATATAGCTCTTGCAGTCCTTTCTGCCAGTTCTTCCGTTGTGGTCTAATATTTTATCTTTGGTCTTTGCCTTCACTGTCAATGACAATGGCCCTATAGGCTTAACCTCACTAAAAACGACCTAACCCTAAACCTAAGCGTATACCTCACAAAAACGACACCTAACCCTCCTCCATGTCCAGTTTTGGGACATGTTCTGTTCATAACCCTAACCCTAACCCAGTTAAAAAATAAAATAAAATAAATAAGTATACACCCCAAGGTTGAGATTTGAATCTGTGAGCTTATAGGACCATGGAGCTGACATCTTACCTCAGTTGAGCTACCAAAGCCTGCTGTTTCCGACACTGTTTTGAATGCCATTTTGACGCTTCGCCCACCCCCTTTCTATGGCCAGAAAGGCACCCAGAAGGGTATACTGCCCCTCTTTCTGACGGAAAGCCCCGAGGAACAAACTTCTCCTCTCCCCGTGTTCTCACGGTCACGGTCACTTCCACATTCCACTCAATGTCACCTCATAGTCCCAGTTCCACACCTGTCTCCGTGCGCACTCCCCCACCAGCTCTGCGGTTCGCTGTCCGCTGCTCACCTGTTTCCACTGCCCCCCTCCTCCTCCTCCTCCTCCTCCTCCTCCGCCTGCCTTAAAACGGGACTCATTCCCCTGTGTCTCTATGGCAGCGCTTCCCAACCACTGGGTCGGGATCCATTTGTGGGTCGCACGCGGACCAATTTTTATGGTTGGGGGGAGCAAACGTTTTCCTGCATTTCGTTTTTAATTATTAGTATTTCAAAGGTTTTTCAAAAGTGTAAATACAAATTCAAAGATTTAGCGAATTCATAAAAAAATAAAAATCCAATAGATTCCATGAATAGCAAAGAGAGGTAGTGAACAGAGCAGGTCTACAAGCTCAACGCGTACAGCATCGAGAGTGTAGTTTGGGTCCCGGAGAGACTTCAAATGTCTCTTTTGGCTGGCGTGCTAAAGGGTTTTGGGAACCACTGCTCTACAGCTATACCTCCCAAGACACATGGGAAACCAAGACGCGCCATCTCCCGTTTACATTCCCGTACATAGGTGGGTCGCCTCTTTAAGAGACCGGAAGCATCAAAAGTAGCACAAGATTCACAAGCATCAAAAGTATAGTGGACCCACAAACTCGCTTCGAGCTTGCAGATCTGCCACTTTAGCTTCTTTTGAAATCGAATCGGGAAAAGTCACACTTTTAGACATATATATGCAGGGGTTTCCACCCGACAGAGACGCTATATAATGTTTTTACTTCGTGGGACTGTGTAGATTTGTTTTCAAATGTAAATTGCATTAACACATGCAATGTATTATTATTATGTAGGGGGTGGACTGTGTGTTGTGTGAAATGAAGTTGGTTGTTTGGTTGGTGCTGTGAAGTTGAAGATGTGTGGAGGTAACCCAGTTAAGCCATTCTGACCTGAGATCAGATTCTAAAAATGTCTTCTACATCCTGACAGTTTTCATTCTGACCTGAGATCAGATTCTAAACATGTCTTCTACATCCTGACAGTTTTCATTCTGACCTGAGATCAGATAAAAAAAAATGTCTTCCATGTCAGTCGCTCTTTGATTTTTCAAAAATAGCAGACCTACAAGCTCGTAGCGCGCCACTCGGTGGCTATGAGCTTGTAGATCTTCTATTTTTCAATAGCTAATGCACGACATGATGCCAACACCAAAATGGGTTCCCGTGCAAAATGGGTTAAAAGCCTTCCTGGCAGACTGGATCCTAACTGGGTCAGCGCACTGGACTGGGGCGAACTTGTGAACACGCACACACACACAGACACATACACACACACACACACACACGTGCACGTGCAGTTGTCGATGAAAGTTGCTGTAACTATTTATAGTTGGTAAACAGGTCAGTTGTGCTTTGGGACATGACAGTTATGCAGCGTCTAAATTTGAGCACTAAACAAAATGCTGGAGAGCAGCTGTGTGTGTGTGTGTGTGTGTGTGTGTGTGTGTGTGTGTGTGTGTGTGTGTGTGTGTGTGTGTGTGTGTGTGTGTACTGTACACAGTATGTGCACGTGCATCCATGTTCTACTATATTTCCTTGTATTTCATAATCCACCGCGCACGATTCGTCAAACACTTTTCTATCTTCACAGAAAATAAATTGTTTCAATCAATTATTATTATTAATTATTTATTTCTGAATAAAAAATAAAACGAAATAAATAGTCAAAATAAATATACGAGCTAAGCAACACATTGTGAACTTGGCTCTTTTCACTATTAAATAGGGCTTATGGTTCATTCATTATTATGGGATCTTTTTGACTTGCAAGCTCCTTGTGTTACTCTATAGTCTATACCAGTGGTTTCCGAAGTCCGGGGACCCCAGGGGTCCTTAAAGGACAACTTTAGTTTTTTACAACCAAGGTTGATGTTTTAGGTTGTTATTAGAGAAAGTAAAAGATGAGTGTAATTTTTTTTTCATTTGCTGCTTTCTTTCGTTTTAGGGATTTTAGCTGTTTTTGACAGGGGGCGGGGGCATTCGAGCATGGGGCTAAATATGTATCTTTTTACACAATTTTGTGGTGATTTCTTTTTTTATGGTTTACTATAGTCCTAATAAACCCCAGGAAATTACATCTGGCCACAGAAGATCACAGGATCTGTGAAGGTAGCCTACTGGGGGAGGCTTATACTGTGTGTTAGTTTGACACATTCAGTAGATCCTGTGATCTTCTGTGGCCAGATGTAATTTCTTGATAATAAAAAAAGCCTCCATAAAATCTCCATAAAATGTTGTAAAAAAATACATATTTAGCCCCATGCTCGAATGCCCCCGCCCCCCTGTCAAAAACTGCTAAAATCCCTAAAACGAAAGAAAGCAGCAAATGAAAGAAAATTACACACACCTTTTACTTTCTCTAATAACAACCTAAAACATGAGCCTTGGTTGAAAAAAACTAAAGTTGTCCTTTAAGGGAGTTCCAGGGGGTCCCGAGCTAAATGATAGTTTGGAACCAAATGGACACTTATGGGTCTGTAACTCTGAGAGCGTATACAAAATGGTTCCATTTGTACACTCTCAGAGTTACAGACAGTATAAGGCCCTTAAAACAAGGCTCCAGACCTCCCAAAACAAACTGGTCAGGCTCCTACTTGGCCTCACCCCCCGAACCCACCTCACCCCTGCCCACTTTGACAGGCTGGGATGGCTTAGGGTCGACGACAGAGTACAGCATCTTGCAATGGGTCTGGTCCACAAGATTCGATACACCACCAAGATACCCATGTACCTGTCTAAATACTTCCTTAATGTAAACGAAGTCCACACCCACAACACCAGAGGGAGTGCAACAAACCATGTACAACCCAGATTCGGCACAAACAAGGGACTAAATTATTTTCGCTCCTATGCCACCAAAATGTGGAACGCCCTACCAACAGTCATTAAGACATGTGAATCCCTTGACTCCTTCAAAACCGCTCTCAAAGGGCACCTACGGATGGCTGCAATTCGAAACTGGCCTCTGTAAAATCTGAATCCCCCCCCCCGCCCCATTTCCCCTCACTGTATATGTATCTTTTCCCTTTTTGCTTCCTATATGATGAATTCCTGTTTCTGTTCTTTAGCTACATAGAAGTGTCTATTTGTATGTCTCTAAATGTTTTGATGAATTGAACAATGTGGACCCTGTTGTAAACAAGTGTAATGCTTAATTGGGTCGTCCACTCACAGTTAACAGTCTTTGTATTGAGTTTGTGCTTAAAATGTACCGTAAATTCTACAAACTGTTAATAAATATTTCAATCAATCAATCAAACATTAACATTGATTTTACAATATAAATTGAGGGTCCCAGAGATAGAAATACCATTAAATGTGGGCCCGTAGACTAATGCTTGTCAAACTGGGGGTCCTTGAAATGAAACGGGTTGAGAATCTACTGCTAGAGCTGTCAAAATCTTCTCGTATGGGGGTCCCTGGCATATCTTTTCTAATGGGGGGTCCACGCACTAATTAGTGTAAATTTGGGGGTCCTTGACATGAAAAGCGTTGCGAACCACTGGTCTATACCAGTGGTTTTCAACCTTTTTCATATCAAGGTGCAGTATTTATTCGGCATCTGAGCCACGGACCACCATTTGATGAGACATATACGTAGCCTCTCAGACACAAAACTGAAGAATATTTAATAGTTTGTCGGATAAAATGTTGTCCACAATTCCGTGCAAAGAAGGGACGTTTATTCATCGACGTTCTCCTCTAAATTAAGTAATGCAGATGTTTAACAATAATTTAACACAGTGTAAAATATAACCGAATAGACCCGGGACGCTCTGAAGAGTTAAAGATCAATAAGGGTCCACCTGGAACCCCCATCAAGGAACACTGTCAGTGTCCGATACTGTTGTATAGAAGATGCGGCATGCTGTAAATCACATATTGTTCCAGGTGCTTTATGGGTGGTGTGTGGGCATGTCTTAGGCTGTGTTTGTATTTATTTATGATTCCCTTTTGAATGATTGTGTTGAAGCCGAGAGAAAAGATTTGTGCGCACGTGTGTGCACACATGTGCATATGTGCGTGCGTGCGTGTGTGTGGATACATTTCACAAGGCTTGCGTGGGCATTTACATTGTTCAAAGTGGAAGCTATTGTGCGTGTGTGCGTGAGTGTGTGCCAGTGGGGCCTGTCAGGTAGGATATGGGGAGATGGTGTTGACAGCATCGCTGTTGCCATGGTGACCACCCACTCGCGGTGGGTCGTCTGGCTGTCACACTGCATTATTCGCAAAGCCGTCGCGCTCCCTCTAGAGGAAGTGATGTCATGGCTCTGCAGCGCCACGGCGCCCAGAGCATTACTATACATACTCTCTGAAAAGAAACGGGGGTCCCGGGACCCCCGGGGGTCCTTAGTGGTGGGGGTGGCGGGGGGGGCTTGGGGGCGGGTCCTTAGTGGTGGGGGTGGGGGGGGCTGGGGGGGGGGTCCTTAGTGGTGGGGGTGGGGGTGGGGGTGGTGGAGGGAGGGGGGGGGGGGGACCACAATGGAAACAAGCCCCTGGTACATTTTGTGTTATACTTTTAGCATAACCTTTGACTGTATACTATTCTAAAGATACAAGCCGATCTACAGTCTCAGGTGTTTTGGATTGTCTATATTCTAAACATTTTGAAAACTCTTTGAACATGCACAGATCCTCTCTTCGGGGTCGGGGTGGTCTGCCGACAAATATTTATATATCAGTTTGGACGCTGATATATATACACCCACTTCCATGTTTAAGCTTATACCGTAGCTGCATAATATTGCGATACAATTAAGACTCGCACCGGGGATGAATTCCCAACACGCATATTCTCCTTTGTGACATGTGTTGGTGGTGCTGTCTGGATGTAATGCATGAGAATGCATTTGGAGCGTTTAGCTTTCATTGTATTACATTTAGAGGAGCAAAAATATAGAATTCTCTGAAACACTGATGGAAAGTAACTCATCTATACTATATCTTGGAGCCAAGTATTGACTGCACTACAGTTATTTGAAAACATACGTTACTTTGCAGATGTAGAAAACGTGTGCAATTATACATTATATGGACTTTCACTTTTGGTCATCTAGAATTTTGGTAACTTGCATTCTGAACATTTCTACTTTTACTAGGGTAAAAGCTAGCCACTAAAGGCAGACTAAAGGCAGACTAAAGGCAGACTAAAAGGCAGACTAAAGCCAGACTAAAGGCAGACTAAAGGCAGACTAAAGCCAGACTAAAGGCAGACTAAAGCCAGACTAAAGGCAGACTAAAGGCAGACTAAAGCCAGACTAAAGCCAGACTAAAGGCAGACTAAAGCCAGACTAAAGCCAGACTAAAGCCAGACTAAAGCCAGACTAAAGCCAGACTAAAGCCAGACTAAAGGCAGACTAAAGGCAGACTAAAGCCAGACTAAAGGCAGACTAAAGGCAGACTAAAGCCAGACTAAAGGCAGACTAAAAGGCAGACTAAAGCCAGTCTAAAAGGCAGACTAAAGCCAGTCTAAAAGGCAGACTAAAGCGAGGCTAAAGCTAAACTAAAAGCCAGATTAAAGCCAGACTAAAAGCCAGACTAAAGCCAGACTAAAAGCCAGACTAAAGCCAGACTAAAGCCAGACTACGTGATGCGAGCGGTGCTGAGCAGGGTCACTGACTCACTCAGGCCAGACCTGAGCTGACCTACAGTATAGCTGAGCTGGATGATTGACAGCTGCCTCAGCCAGCAAAAGGGTGTGTGTTATCCTGATGTTATTATGTAAGTGTGTGATTGCAACGCTGGCAATTTCACAGCTAAGTGGAGGATCAGGACTGCACAATCTGCAGAGAGAGAGGCAGAGAGAGAGAGAGAGGCAGAGAGAGAGGCAGAGAGATGTAGACTATACAATCTGCAGAAAGAGAGTGAGGGACGGAGAGATGAGAGACAGAAAGGGGGTGAGAAGGGGATTTAGAAAGAACGACAAAGATATTGAGGGGGCAGAGAGAGAGAGAGAGAGAGAGAGAGAGATGGGGTGGAGACAGAGAAGGATACAAAATAGGGCCGATAGAAGTGAGAACCAGGGAAACTTTTCGGCCCACTTTTCGATCGACCCAAATGTAGTTTTATGAGTGCGTGTGTCAGGTGTCTGCAGTGCCCAACTGTCCTGCATGGTGCGTGCGAGCATGCGCATGTGTGAGCGTGCGTGTGTGTGTGGTGTACTGTGTGTGTGCGCGTGCGTGCGTGCGTGTCAGTATACACGGGTTGTGGGATGTCCATGTGCATCAGCGGTGACTACAGCCCAGACTAGGTGCATGCGGACTGCTGGCACGTGTAAGAGAATAATTGATTTTTAATGAAGTGGTTCTCCTGTGTATTTGATGGGCTGGCCCCCCTCTCTAAATAGAGTCCTAATTATCTACACCACACTGCTGAGACACAAGCTGAGGCACACTCGCACACACACACACACACACACACACACACACACACACACACACACACACACACACACACACACACACACACACACACACACACACACACTCGCACACACTCGCACACACGAGCACACACAAAGACTGATTTGATACGACTATTACAGGCTTGTCCACCCCCTCTATATACAGGTATACTGTAATGACACATTAAGACCACTAGGTGTTGCTCCACAGCGTGCGCGTGTGTCTTGTATAAGGGGCAGACAGGACATGTATGTTGCATGGATTCTACTGGGACACCAATTTATATTGTAAAATCAATGTTAATTTAACTCTGAGAGTGTACAAATGGAACCAAATGGACCCGTCAGGGTTCATTTGCTTCCATTTGTACACTCAGAGTTACAGACCCATGAGGGTCCATTTGGATGTGTCAGAGTTTGGAAGCGCTCGTTTTCAATAACGCAACGTCCTGCTGACTCCTGCATTTTGTGCCATTTAGAAACAGCTGGTATACACAGGCAGGACTGACCGTTGGCCGATTTTCAACGAGCGCTTCCAAACTCCAATTAATGCTCCATGCAGGCTGGTCAATGTCTACACATCTACAGTACACACTCACAACAACATGTCACATTGCAACGCATTGTGAGCTTGTAGGTCTGCTATTGTTGTGCAACACTCTTTGTATGATGAAGTAGGGCATCAATTTAGGAAGAAAAACAACAGGTTTCTGCCCAGACAGCAACTATATACAGTAGTAGCTACTGTATATGTTGACATTAATGTATACAATTCACTAAACTTAATTATTCCCATTGCGAGGCGCTTCAGAAATGCAAATGCAACTCAAGGCTGCGAGGACCGTTTTTTGTTTTATTTTCTTCTTTTTTTTGGTGGTGGGGGTGGGGGGTATTTCTCTTCTTAAAGGGATTGTGACATTTAAAACACATTTTTGTAGATTTTTTGGCTTTTTTGGCTTTTCTTGACATCAATTTCACAAAAAAAAACGAAGTTTGAACATTCAGTGTATTCTCTGCTGTCTGGACTTTTGTGAATAATTATGCAAAAATGTCTCATCTGGTTGGACGGCAGGCATATACGTAGATCCCTGCTAAACCTCCGCCCCCTCCCCTCTGCTCCCTGCCTACCCTCTCTTCTCCGCCCCTCTCCTCTCCACTTCCTCATTGTGACCGCAACTTTGTTTCTTTGTAATACTTACTAATAATGGCTTCTAGATGGCCTAGATGACTCTTTTATTTTTGACGGTGACGTTCCTACCAAGTTGTCAAATAAGCGCATCTTGGGTTGACAGGAAAGGGGGAATTACCGACATCTACAGGCTAAAAGAATGTGTTTTTCCATGCCTTCTCAGGATGCAGATTAGACATACACAAAAACTCCTGGCAAGAAATACTGGAGTGGAGTTGAGTGTTCAAACTTTTTAGACACGTTTGAAGGACCATGGCCAAGACTTTTAATGTTGTGAAATTATGTTATAAATAATGTCATAATACCTTTAACTCAAACTTACCTTCACTTTTCCATGCAGGCTATCATGATGCCTAATTTCACATCGGTAGAACTACAAGCCCACAGCGTGTTGCATCCATTGTGGGCTTGTAGATCTGCAATTTTATTATAGGTTGCTATGGGGGTGAAAATCTGCACTTTACCCACTACTTCCCTGTTAACCACTTAAAGCCCATCATCCAACGATTATTATTTTTCCCCCCCACCACAGCACGACAAAAGATTTCACGGTCAACCAGGGTTTTAAGTGGTTAAACTTGAACGATTGTGGCGAAATCTCACAGCGGGGGGGAGAATACGTTTCGATTCATTGTTCAGCCAATCCATCATTTCAGTCATTCTGTTTGACGTCCCTCGTCTTTTCTTCCTCCTCCCGAGTCTTTAAGTGGCTCTCTGCAGGCGGAGCAGGAAATCATTTTTATTTTCCTACATCGCACAATCTATTTCCATCTGACAAGCGCGCCGCCACCCGTCTTCCGCGTTCGTCTCGAGGAGGAAACGAGCTATTTGCCCCCGCGACGGCGGAGAGAGAAAAGGCGTTGGAACTTTTTGGGATTAACATGTATACGGCTGGGAATAGTGTAGTGCGTATAGCAGCACGCTGGATGGGATATATATCCCCCTGTGTGTCCCATTACGCATGCCATTAAAATCAATGCAGCGCTGAAACCAACTCAGTCTGTTTTACTGTCACTCTTCTCTGTGGGGAACGTTAAATAAAGATATTGACAGACGGCGAACTATCCCGCTATTCTTTATAAGATATATACCGAAGCACGTCTCTGTCAATTTAAGATGCAGAGGAGCAATGGCTAATGGAACCAATCGATAATTGATCATTTTCAATCAAATTTTTCGATCAAAAGTAGCTGAGAAACGTAAAATGATGCAGTGTGCAGAGAGTAGAGAATGTCTGCGGTATAGTGTTGATTTTGACAGCACATTTTGATTTTGTTTTAGTCTTTTGAAAAAAAAAACGTTCGTTTTAGTAAAATTAAATGTTTGTGTTTACAGTTTAGCATTTCGTTTTAGTCGACTAAATCTACAGTTAATTAGTCGACTAAAATGTATTTTTGGAAGGCCTTGATGTAATGCCTGATTTTACACTTGGTTGCATGCTGAAAATATCCAATCTGCAAACTCACAACGCATCGTGAGCTTGTAGATCTGCTATTTTCAGCATGCATAACCAAGCATAAAATGCCTTGTCTTTTAGTTCTACTGTCTGGAATCTTTTCTCCACTAGTCCCTCCCTAAAATCTAGTCTAGTTTTTATTTGTTGATGAAATTGTCAATGACATTTAGTCATATAGTTTTAGTCATCATCGCTTAGTTTGAATTATTCAGTATTCCTAACATTTTTTTTGTCATATAGTTTTAGTGTTTGAAATCAACACTGCTAGAATTTGACATGGTCGGTTGCTCGCCATGTGACTCGCCATGCAAAGCACAAAGGTGTAAATATAGACATTTTATGTAATATAGATATATGCAGCAATACATCATTTGTAGCTGTACTATCTCTGTGTTAGAAACTTGTAGTGTGTATAGTAAAAGGTCTGACGTAAAGTGAGACAAAATCGGAAAAACATGAAACATTGTGATAATGGACATGTCTCCTATATAGCGTCGCAGTCCCGCTCCCTTTCATGACGACGAGAGACCCGGGAAAATAATTCCCCGTTAATTTTCATCATAGACTTCAAAAAAGTATTTATTTAAAGATGTTTACGCCGCGGACAAAGCCAACTCGAGTTGTGACAAATCATGACAATAAACCCACTGTTTTGGGCCGATCAAATAATTTGTAAGAAGACAAAAACAAAACAAAAAAGTGTTGTATCCTGCCTTTTTCCCCCCCTTCTTTCTAATTATTTGATCGGCCCAACACATTATATTTATTGTCATGATTTTTATTGTCATGATTTGTCAAAATAGCAGATCTACAAGCTCATAGCTCGTCACTTCGTGCGCTTGTAGATCTGCTATTTTTTTTAATTGTGAACACTATTTTGTGCAAACCTTCAGGGGGGTCCGTGGAACAAAACATTTTGAGATGGGGTCTGAGACCAAATACATATAATGTTGAGGCAGGGTCCTTTTATTTTCATTGTTTGGACTTTATATAGGATCTTGGATTACAGTCCGTGGACGTAGTTTACTGAGGTAGTTTACACGTAGTTTAGGCTGTCTCTCTGCATTTGATGACATATGCGAGTCTGTTTATATACTACAGTGTTTTGACCGCGACGGAGGCGTGGCTTTCACAAACACGGAAGTGCAATTTCACCGTGGCTCGTGAAATTGGGCTGGGTGAGTTGTGGTTGGGGCTGGGTGAGTTGTGGTTGGGGCTGGGTGAGTTCTGGTTGGGGCTGGGTGAGTTGTGGTTGGGGCTGGGTGAGTTGTGGTTGGGGCTGGGTGAGTTCTGGTTGGGGATGGG
>NC_139710.1:25653137-25688137 GCF_964188405.1 Protomyctophum parallelum | reverse complement strand
TGCATTGGATGCAACGCCTCATTGAAACCAATCTTGTGTGCGTCTTCCGGGTGCACCAAGATGGTGGATGCTACACACAGATCATAACAAACCACGGGAGCTTTTTTTGATGGATTTTCGCGGATTAAAAGCCCAAATAATTCAGCGTATGCTCTAAAGGCAATACAACAATCTCGGCAGTGAAGGGGGGTTGATTAAAATGCGGGTTAATCGTAAAAAACAGTCAAACTGTTAACTAGTTAACTCACAATCCTTTTAACGGCACTAATTTTTTTAATGCGCGATTAACGCACTGTGAAGTTTGACAGAACACTCATTACGACGGCATCAAGACCCGCCAAAATACATTTTAGTCGACTAAATCAACTGTAGATTTAGTCGACTAAAAACGTATGACATTTAGTCGACTAAAACTAGACTAACACTAAGACATTCCAGGTGACTAAAATGTGACTAAAACTAAATGAAGTTTCAGTCCAAAGACAATGACTAAACTAAAATTGAAATTTGCTGCCAAAAACAACACTGGCTACAGCAGTGGTTTCCAAACTTTTCCATGTCAAGGACCCCCAAAAATTATACTCTTTAGCCCGTGGACCCCCATTACAGAAGATATTATGCCAGAGACCCCCATATAAGAGAAGATTTTTACAGCTCTAGTTGTGATTTTCAACTGTTTTTTATTTCAACGACCCTGTTGATATGCAACAGGCTACGGACTCCCATGGAATGGCATTTCGATCTCTGAGACCCCAATCAATGTTAATTTAACTCTGAGAGTGTTCTGAGTCTAACTTCAAGGTCCATGAATTAAAAACACGAAGAAATGAAAGAAAAAAAAGCCACGAATATTAGAAAACAAATCATTAAGAAGAAGTGAAAATAGCCGATCTACACAAGCTCACGACGTGACGCTTTTGTGTCACGCTGTGAGCTTGTATACAGATCTGCTGTTTTCACTAGTGTGGGGCTAAACAAGTTTGGGGACCGCTGATCTACAGTACAGTATATCGGTATACTTTACTCGAGTATTTGCATTGCGTTTTGTATCACTCCAAAGACATGCTCATTAGGTTGTACTTTTGACTCCACTACACTACATGTCTAGCAAGAGGAAAAAGTGCATTATGATTTAACCACCCGCCAAGCTCTGTACAAAAGGGAAATGTGCCCTTTTCACTATGTACTTGCATTTGTCATGCAATTAGTTTATAGTGATGTAATGACTCTATATAGTAAGTTAGTTTAGTAATATTTGACGAGGTGTATCGACTCCAGCATACTGTGAGGGGGGGGGGGGGGGGGGGGTGTATCTGATCTGCACTGCTCAGCATCTTACCTGTCTAAATTACCCAGGATCCCCTTCCTCTTTAGGTAATGAGATTACAAACTGGTTGAAATCTCACACCTGATAATTACAGGGCGGAGCGCTGGTGTGTGTCCACTGCAATGTAACACTGACGCACGCACACACACACACACACACACGTATACTACAGACTAATCAGCTTTAAGCTTTCGCGTATATACACACCGGGCTGTAGTCCAATCAGCAGCGTGCTGCCACTGTCACTGCACCTTCTATAATGGGAGCTGTCTTTTGCGCAAGCGACATGCATGCGCACACCTGCACGCACGCACTCACACTCTCTATCTCGCTCTCTCACACACACACACACACACATGCGCGGGCACGCGGTTGTATCGCTATGTGACGACATCTACAATTTGCTCTGGGTGGATCTTTGTTGGTTATGTAAAGTGTCTTGAGACAACTTGTTGTGATTTGACACTTTAATAAAGTTGAATTGAATTGAATTGAACCCCCATGCCCTTAACGTATATAGTCTCGCGTATAGCCAGACAACCGTTCCACAATCTAAACGGACGTCGACGACGTCTGCCGAAATCCGAGAAGGGAAGCTTCATGGCATCTGTTCGTCTTTGGCGTTCACGAAAATTTATTTTAAAAGATCTCTGATTTTAAGTTTTTGTGTTTTATTTTTGAAAGTGCAGTGGCAGGCGACAGTCTGGCGAGAACAAGTCCTTAACATAACCGCTGAATGTCTAACTCTAACTACTTAACATTACCTCTGAATTTCTAACCGTTCACACGAGCAGATGCAAATATACAGTCATTCTCAATGGAAGCCAGCGACATGAGCATACAAAGATACATCCGACGTTTGTAGCTGCTGCAAAAGCTACAACAGCTACAAAAACATTGAGCTTGTTTCAACTTTAGCTACAAAGATACAACGATAAGAATATGCCGTGTATAGCTTTGCATCTTTGTATCTTTTGCATCTGCCATTGTGAACGCATCATAACTCTAACTAATATCTGTTTTTAAACCATGGAGCGACCAGGCAGGAACGTTGTCCATCAGAATGTCTGTTTCTCACATTCCACTATAGCTGTGGGTACATTTGGCTCCCACAAGTATAGAAATACAAGCGCGCGGACACACACATACACACACACACACACACACACACACACACACACACACACACACACACACACACACAGAGGGGTAATGTAAGGATAGGAGTGTTGGTATCGGTGTGTCTTTGCAACAAACACCATCTACTGTTACACTGTTTCTACTGTCCATCCTCTCTCTCTCTCTCTCTCTCTCTCTCTCTCTCTCAAAATCTCTCTTGCTCTCTCTTTCTCGCTGTCTTTCTTTCTCTCTGTCTGTCTCTCTCTCTCTGTCTCTCTCTCTTTCTCTCCCTCGCACACGCACAGTGCACAGAAACTCGAATGAACCGCTCACAAGATCCGATTGCACTATTATATAACTCTTTCTAAGTCTCACTCACTCTCTCTTTTCTCATCTCTCTCTCTCTCCCTCCCTAGCACTCCTTCCCTCAATCTTCCTCTCACCGTTTCTCTCCCTTAATGTATTTCACTTTGTGAATCATTCCACTCTTTATAGACAGTATTGTTTTAAATACAGCATAGGGCATTATAGAAAATGCAGAGCTTTTGGACAGTCATTCTGATAATATCAGCAGAGATAAAAACAAGAAAACTGTCGCCTCAGAGTATTTATTTCTGCTTCATAGTGCACTTTATCAACAAATTAGCATGTACTGCGTATGCTTTTAAAACAGTACAGTGGTTTTCCAGACATTTTTGGCTATTGTGCAAGATGATTCCAGGATGTCCATTCTAAAAACGTCAGTATCATCGTTGACAGAAAATGGGCTTATCTTCACAAGAGATTCTCACACTCAATGAATGAATCTATACATGAGAGGAAATTGTGAATACTGCATTATGGCGGCCACTTAAAACCTGTATATGTACGTAGCAGACTGGAGTCCCCCAGGGCGTCTACTGGCCCTCTCTTCTACCCCAAATATCTTCGGCCCCCAAAAAACGTTACAGCTCTCGTTGCAATGCGTCTTTCTGCCCCAGAGTTCGCCCACAGAATAGGGATCATGCTAGACTCTGTGACTATAATATACAGTAGACAAGAAGGCAAGCGCAAAAATCTAATGAAATGTAACACTTCGATTATACCTTCTTCCCCCCAGTCAAAGGTGTTTTTTTCCCCCTATGCAAATTAAACAGAAACAAGTGGAGTAATAGTGAATATGACGTCCGTCGCCGCTCCGCTGGGACATTGTGCCTATATATATATATATATATATATATATATATATATACGCGCGGACGACGAGTGTATATAAGTGAGGAAACGCAGGAAGCCGTCATGCGAGTGCAGTTGACTTCAAGGCACATTCGGGGAGAGTTTGGGAGCGGGTTTCAGATCCACTGACTAATCCCTCCCGGCTGCAGCAGATAGAGTGCAGACGAGACGGGCGGGGGGGGGGGTGAAACAAAGCCCCTGTGCTGTAATGTGTCCCACGTTGCTTTGTGTGCATAACGGAGGAGGAAGAAATGTGACTTAAGAGGGGGAAAGAAAAACAAGAAACTGTTTTCCCGTCGTTCTCTCTCGGTGGAGTACACCCCCCCCCCCCCCACCATGCGCATTCACACGCGTACGCATGCACACACACACACACACACACACACACACACACACACACACACACACGTTTGTATACATGCTTGTGAGGACATTTTAGGGGTGGCGATTTCATCAATACCATTTTCTAAGCATTTTAATTTTGCCATTTTTTCACCCTATAAGCCTAAAGCCGGAAATTAACAATTTCAGTTTATAAAACGCGTAACCCGCATTTTAATCAAATATTCTACGCTGCAGGTGAGATTGTTTTATTACCTTTAGCAGGGCCGGCCCTCCCATCAGGCAGAACAGGCAGTTGCCTAGGGCATCACGAGGGGAGGGGGGGGGGGGCATCCACCAAGCAAAGAAAACAAAACACAGTGCTTTAGAACACAAGGGCGCCATGGTCATTTTTCAAGGGGGCATCACGAATAATCCTGCCTGGGGCACCAAATTGCTCAGGGCTACCTTTAGAGCATATGCTGAAGTATTTGGGCTTTTGATCGGTGAAAACTCGGCGAGAAATGATCCGTCCGTTTGTTATGATAATCGGCACCAGCGGGGTGATGATGGCGAGGCACAAGATATGCCTCTAAGAGACAAACCCCCCCCCCCACCCCGACAAACCCCCCCGTCCACTTGTATTGGCCTCAATTTCCCAGAAGCCCTAGCAGATGTCCGGTTTCGTCATCATAACGTGACGGCCTCGTCACCAGGTCCGCGACAAAGCCGCTGTTTCTTTTTAATTATTAAAATACGGCAAATTAAACACGTAAGGCGGGTTTGGCGTATTAAGCAGAGGCGACATATTAGCGGCCGTCAAACGGTTAACAGATCTACAAGCTCACAAAATGTAGACACCCGCATTATACGGTAGTATGCGTCAGGCATAAATATAAACCCTAAATGTCTCATTTTAACCCTAACCTGAGTCTGTTCCTATAATTACTCTGAAACTCACATTTTAAATCAAAACATGCATATGTCTTGTGAGGACCAGGAAAATTGTCAAATTGTTATTGGGGATATTTAGTTCTCACAAGTATAGTAATGCATGCATGCACACACAAAGACACACACACACACACGCACACGCACGTGCACCTCTCCCCAGGCGACCATGGAGGAATAAAATGAACACTGGACACCACAGTACATTTGGCAAACATGAGCTGCAATTCTTTCTTATCAAGGATGGGTCATTTTTAGCACAAATCTACAAATCTGGCTAGCTCACTCCATGCAGCTTGTTTGTGTGTGTGCGTGCGTGCTGTATGTATGTACTGTATGTATGTATGTATGTATTGTGTACAGTACGTGTACAGTAAGTGTCAGTATGGTGGTGTTGGGGGATTAACGGTGAGTAATCTCTCCTCTGCCTTACATAACACCATCACCACCAACGGTGACGGTTAGTCAGCACAAACACACCATTTCAACACAACCCCTTTTGGTGTTAGCATTACGTTATGCTTTAGCTATTGAAAAATAGCATATCTACAAGCTCATAGCGCGCCACCGAGTGGCGCGCTATGAGCTTGTAGGTCTGCTATTTTTGGAAAATCGAAGAACGAATGACATAGAAACATAGCTTTTTCAGAAAACTGTCGGGATGTAGAAGACATTTTTAAATCTGATCTCAGGTCAGAATGGATTCATAAAAAGATAGTGACACTCGATGTGATGTATAGGCTGTATTGCAGGCACGGTTCCGTTTGCATCTGATTGTGATATCTCCAGGCAAACTTAGCGACGTGGTGTGATCCTGACATTGGCTATACTTTGGGGTTATTAGTTGTTCTAAGATTAAAGCGTATTTGAAAGCATATTTATTATGTGGTAAAATAATTATCGTAATAATAAATAAGAAAATAACCTCCCGCCTCCTATATTTTGTTTTTTTATTTCTTCACGAAGTGAACACAACTCTTGATTCCAGGTAATAGAATAACGGGATGCAAGTGATGTGTCATGGATTTATCCAAACAGACTGCTTCCGTTGGCTTTGGCTATAAATTGATCGTGTGGCGCTTCAGGAAGGACAAATCAATCAATGTGATCGCCAGCCTCGGCTAGCAGAGCAGGATGACACTAATTCTATTGGTAATGTGCCGTCATGTGTGGCACTGGGGTGATGCCTCTGGTGTGTGTGTGTGTGTGTGTGTGTGTGTGTGTGTGTGTGTGTGTGTGTGTGTGTGTGTGAGAGAGAGATTTTCATGACGGTATATAACATGAACATGAAAGCTGTGTTTATAAAATGCCATTGTGATTTTTCAATGAAACGTGTATTTTTTTCCCCCATTGACACTGATGAATAGCAACACAATTTAGCAGTTTAGCACCGCGCCAAAACACAATCGATTGCTTGTTTGCTAAATGAAAATAAACAGACTCTTGAAATGTATGCGGGCCACCCATCATCTGCCCACTGAACGGGACAGATGCGGGTGGGCCGCGAAACACCTTGGAGGCGTTCAAGTGGGCTCTGATCCAGTTGAGAAGCACCCATTTTTGAACACCGGAACACGGAAACAAACATGTTGGTCATGTCCACGTGGGAGAGAAATGACGCAAACACATACCAATCCTTAGATGTGAACACAGAACACACACTCATTTGATTGATTCCAATGTGAATGGGACAGTGATCATTTCATATTCATGTCTATTTATTAGGGTTATGCCAAGTTCTGACTGTGAAACCAGGATTGTCGAAATTGACCTCATTTTCTTTTTCTTTTTCTTACACCGTCACAGTTAAATTAGCACTCAGGATCCAACTGTGTGCTAATTGTGACGTATAGGCCTATCTGTTACTTTATCTATGCATCTCTATTCATATTTATATATTTACTACTTTTGCGTGGTGGGCTGCTGTTTGTCGATCTCTCTCTCTCTCTCTCTCTATTTTCCCAGGGTGAGTGAAACCTTGGGTGTTAATTGGACTCTGAGGGGGTAAAAAATAGTGACAGAGTGGATCAAATGCACCTCTCTCTCTCATTCTCTCTCTCTCTCATTCTCTCCATCCATTCATCCATTCTTTGCTCCATCCATTTCTGAACTCTCTGACCTGTGTGAACCGGGGGTGTCTAAAAGCTCTTAGGATTAACAGTAACACAACACACAGTAACTGCGCATGCGCGCGCACACACACACACACACACACACTCACACACACACACACACACACACACACACACACACACACACACACACACACACACACACACACACACACACACACACACACTCACACACATACATTGTGTTGAGTCAAGTTTAGTTCAGTTAAAAATTATTCTTATAAGTCCTCATTGTGTGTGTGTGTGTGTGTGTGTGTGTGTGTGTGTGTGTGTGTGTGTGTGTGTGTGTGTGTGTGTGTGTGTGTGCGTGTGCGTGTGCGTGTGCGTGTGCGTGTGCGTGCGCGTGCGCGTCTTCAGGCAGGTGTCTTTCAGTGTGCTGGGAGGTCAAGGGTCAGTGAGGACATGCTATTCATCATGTCAGTTCCGATTGGTTGTTTTGAAGTTCAACGTGTTGCATCGTTCTACAACAGTGAAAACATCCCATGGGCTATAAATACCACCCTTATAATGAATTACCTCATATTCATTATAACATATCCCAGAATTCTGTCTTTTCTTTTGTTTGTCGTCGTTTGTTTTTTGCTATAGATCTGCTATTTCCACTAGTACGAGCTTGTAGATCTGCCATTTTTGAAAATTCGAGAAAATGTGGCGCAAATCTTTGAATATATATATATTCTTTCAGAGCGAATGTTTTTAACTCAAATCTTTGTTTCTGGAGGTGGCTCCCTGGAACCACATATTTTCAGATGGGGGGGGGGGTCTTCTGCGGCCAAATACAGATAATTCTAGGGGTCGTTGACGTGAAAAAGGTTGAGCACCACTGACATAGAAACATAGGTTTTTCGGAAAACCTTTCTGATTGAGAAGAGGTCTAAATGTTAATCAGATGCCAAATGGAACCCTATAGCTATACTGCAGCTATAACTACATGCAACACCGCCACAGTGTCAGACGGGACTGAAGCACACAGATTCATCACTTCATCCCATAATGACGTAAAGTATAAATAAGTAATGTATATATCGGTGGTTCCCAAAGTGGGGTCCGTTTAGGGAGTTCCTGGGGGACGGGGGGTCCCCATGCTAAATGATAGTTTGGAACCAAATGGACCTTTATGGGTCTGTGACTCTGAGCTCTGAGCGGAACCGACTGGTTCCATTTGTACACTCTCTAAGTAAAATTAAGTAAAATTAACATTGATTTTACGATACAAATCAGGGGTCCCGGAGATTAAATCGGGGTCCGTATAGACTAATGCATGTCAAACTGAGGGTCCTTGAAATTAAACCTTATACTGTATATGGGGGTCCCTGGCATATCTTTTCAAATGGGGGTCTTTTCAAACGGGCTGAATATAGTGTCAATCTGGGGGTCCTTGGCATGAAAAGGTTTGGGAACCACTGATGTATATCCGTATACGTTCCTCCAGGTATAACATCATGTATTGTATCACGAGGTGTTATTTGATATTATTGTATTCTATGCATTTCATATACAGGGCGATTGTTGTACACATCCAGTCCAGAGACTGCAGATGATAAAATATTGTACGCCTGTCCCTGTCAAATAAAGAGTAAAGAATGGTCCGTCCTATACTGGGCTATATATATTTGACTTGCTATTCACAGAAATAATCATTTCCCAAGGACCCCCTCTCTCACAGGGGTCCTTGGGATGGGTTCCAGGGGGTCCCCAGCAACGGTATAGTAACGTATAGCATCACAATTTTATATGAACCACTTTCTTTTTATTTTTTTTAAAGATATTTTTTTTAAAGATATTTTTTTTGCGGCTTACGCCTTTTATTGATTTTTGAAGGGACAGACAGTAGGCTGACAGGAAACGGGAGAGAGATGGGGGGATGACATGCAGTAAAGGCTGTGTCGGGTCCGGGAGTCGAACCCGCGGCACACTGCGACTGGATTACCAGTCCGGTGCCCAGACCGTTACGCTACGGCCTGGGCCATGAACCACTTTTTTGCATGCATATATGTTGGCTATTCAGAAATAGGAGCAGGCCTTATTCAAGATCTGCATGCATCACATCAATGTCCTTTGTTACAACATGCCGCTGAGAGGCACCCATCTATACTGGTTCCCAAACCTTTTCATGTCAAGGACCCCCACATTGACACTAACCCATTCTGACCTGAGATCAGATTCATACGAGGTTTCCACTGGACACACACTGGTCCGATTAACCCATTCTGACCTGAGATCAGATTCTAAAAATGTCAGTCGTTCTTTGATTTTTCAAAGAATAGCAGACCTACAAGCTCGTAGCGCGCCAATCGGTGGCGCGCTATGAGCATGTAGATCTGCTATTTTTCAATAGCTAAAGCATAACATGATGCTAACACCAAAATGGGTTCCCGTTCAGAATGGGCTAATTAGCCCGCGGCACGGACCCCCATTTGAAAAGATATATGCCAGGGACCCCCATACAGTAAAAGGAGATTTTTACGGCTCTATAGCCGTATAGATTCTCAACCCATTTAATTTCAAGGACCCTGCAGTTTGACATGCATATATATAGTCTATACACCGGACCCCCCCCCCCCCCCCCCATTTAATGGCATTTCTATCTCTGGGTCCCCCCGGGACCCTGCACTTTTGGGAACCACTGATCTATAGAAGGAAAACGGAGTGCGTGGTGACGTTGTGAGCATGAGCAGAGAGTTGTTGTGATGTGGGAGGGGTCCTGTTGGAAGGGGGTGGGGGGGATCATCCCAGGTCGTATTGTTAAGTGATCATTACCAACACTCATGAGGAGAGGAGGGGGACGGGGGTCCATTTTTTCATAACCTCATGGTTGTTAGCACTGCAGTTCTCTGTATAAGGGCAGTCTGAGACTGCACACGCATGCACGCATGCACACGCACGCATGCACACAGACGCACGCACGCACGCACGCAGGTTGAGAGTGGGGGCCGGCATGGCCCGCACTGATTTAATTCTATCTGACAAAACCCTTTGGGGCGTGCAGAGAGAGGGGGAGAGAGAGAGAGAGAGAGAGAGAGAGAGAGAGAGAGGGAGAGAGGGAGAGAGGGAGAGAGAGAGAGAGAGAGAGAGGGAGAGAGGGAGAGAGGGAGAGAGGGAGAGAGAGAGAGAGAGAGAGAGAGAGAGAGAGAGAGAGAGGGGGAGAGAAGCTCCAGGGGTCTCCTCTACTCTACCATGACTATAAAGTGAAAGCCTGAGCTTTTCGTATAACCCCCCCCCCCCAGTCCCTCATGCACGAGAGTGGTCGCGAGGCCCATTAAAATGTGGATAAAATACAAGGTGCACCAAGGCTGAGTTTGACATGAGGTTAAGGAGAGAGAGAGAGAGAGAGAGAGAGAGAGAGAGAGGAAGAGATCGAGTTAGAGAGAGAGACGGAGACAGAAAGATAGTTAGAAAGACAGACAGACAGACAGACAGACAGACAGCCAGACAGGGTTTTTTTTGCCTGCAGGTCTGTATGGTTTATAGTTACCAAAGTGTTAAAACGGAACACATTCAAACAGCCCTGACTAATAGCTTCACATAGCAACATCCCGAGTCTGAATGTCACTCTATTCATTGACACTCACCGTTGTACATGCATGTGTGTAGCAGTGAATTTATCATGTGAAATACAGAGGAACACAGAAAAGTGCATTAGAATGTACATATATCTGTGACCTTGCATGGTAAAATAGCAAAGTAGCCTAATAATAACAATAATAATAATAATATTAATAATAATAATAATTATTATTATTATTATAATTAATATTATTATCAGGCCAATACTATTTTTCTAATCATAACAATGACTAATGATAATATACCAATGACTAGTTTTCATATTGTAGCTGCAGCTGCATGCGTGCACGCACGCACACACGACACACACACACACACACACACACACACACACACACACACACACACACACACACACACACACACACACACACACACATATAATTCTCATAATTTGTGTTCTATTTTTTATTAATTAAAGGCCTCTCAGTCTCTACTATATATATATATATATATATATATATATATATATATATATATATATATATATATATATACATACTGTGTGTGTGTGTGTTTATATATATATATATATATATATATATATATATTGTGTATATATGATACATTTATTGTGTCTGCATTACTGAACATTTCAGATGCCTCTGTTAACAAACATAAATAAATGAAGGTTGAAGACCTAAATCATTATTCAGGATGTGTATCCATGTAAACAGCCTCTATTTGCACTCAAAGTGGTCCTAAGGGGGTCCCATATAGTGTCACAATCGTTTTAACCACTTTTAACCATAGCCTATTTTATACTTTGGATATTCAAAAATAGAAGATCTACAAGCTATATCATAATATCTGCTATTTTTTTTTAAATGTGTGAAAATCTTAATTGAATATGATTATGACTATAGGCCTACACATATATATATATATATATATATATATATTTTTTTTTTAATTATTATTATTATTATTATTATTATTTTTCAACTCACATCTTTACATTTCTGATGGTCCCTGGCACAAAATGTTTTGAGATGGGGGACCGCAGCCAAACAACATATACCATTTACATAATATTACTAACCCATTTGTAGAGAGAGAGAGAGAGTGAGAGAGATGAAAGTAATGAAACAGCCCCCCGTATAGCAGCCTAAAATCGATTTGTAAAATCTCACGTGAGGGGGGGAAAGGGTTTTAAGTGAAAAGCCGTGAAAAGAGGAGAGATAAAGTGAAAGAGGGACTGTGAGTGAGTCTGTGACCCTGTCAGGACACGGCGTGTCGTGCGTGCGCGTGAGAGAGAGCGTGCGTGCGTGTGCTCGGACGACATTGATGTTGAATTTAACTTCCTCGGTGCTGTGCTGACATAAATAGGTTAGTGGAACGAGCCGGTATAGACGGTCTGCTTAACATTTTAATAAAGTTATAAAGGTTATAACGGAACAATCATTGTATAAACGTATATGCTTTGCAAACTGTTAATAAAGTATAGGCTATTCAATCAATACATCAATCAATCTATCAACGTATTTTCGAGTTCCTCTTTTTCCTTCAACTTTATACCAACACACTTCAGCAAATTAATAACGTTCCTAGCAGTTTATTATTCTTATTTGACTGATTATTATTATTAATAATAATATTAATAATAATATCGTCACTGCGTGACATGATGCGCCTGCACTTTATGGGACTCGCAAACAAACATTGACCCCCATAAGAGCTCAGCATCCATGCATATGTTCTGAGAGGGGAACCTGCATCGGGTCATTATTGTCAACGAGATGCAGGTGCGTATACCGTGCGTAGACGGAATACGCGGCCCAAGTATATACAGCGTCAACTCAAGTCCAGTTCTATATGTGGTTTAAATGGTTATGTTCGTCGAATTTAATTGTCCGTCATTGTCAACCTTTTCTGAGTATAATGGCAAATATGATAACCAAAGAAATGTATATGAGCCTACAGGCTTATACACGTAAAAACATGGTATGATGAAGGCCTTGTATATATAGTCACTCACTGGTCCTGCGGTGTACACACACACACACACACACACACACACACACACACACACACACACACACACACACACACACACACAATCCTATAGTTTGCTTTGCTTGTATTAGAATAGCATGTATTTGTTGTAGCCAATGTGTGTTTTGCGACCGGTCGTCGAGTGTGCCAACAAACAAACAGCTAAAATACTATATGCAAGTTCCCAACTATAAACCTTCTAAAGAGTGTTTTCATGTAGGTCCAAACTTAAAGAGCGTGAGAAAAAGAAAGAAACCCTGGCCAGGTTACACGCAGCCGCGGAACAGCAAACTTGAATAACTTTAAAGCTTCATATATTATGGATGGTGGCTGTTGCTTGCCGAATAGACGGACTTTATGTTATGGCCTATACCGTTAAATACTCCGTTATTTTTAGCCTATCCGATTCATTCATTATTATTATTATGTTTTAATAGTTGGATGGGTTTGGAACCAAATGGACACGCGGGGTCGATTTGGTTGTTTTTTAACACTATCAGACAAATTAACACGCAGGATTGTGTTTTCCCCGGATAATCTCTCTCTCTCTTTCTCTCTCTCTCTCTCTCTGTGTGTGTGTGTGTGTGTGTGTGTTTGGGGGGGAAAAGTGGGTATAGCACAGCTGCAGAAATCAGTCAGTTTTATTTGAAGCATATCCATTTTCAAACTCTGAGAGTTCTATGGATTTGGAACACAAATGGTTGGTTAGCATATAGGCTATAGCCTATATATGTCCGAAATTAAACAAGTTCACCTCAACAACCATGGCAGACAGTTATTCGGCTGTCTGTCAGACAGACCGTCATTTGGGCACAGACAGAGAGAGGGGGACATAGACATGATACAGACCGTTATTTGGGGACAGACAGAGAGAGCTAGGGGGACAGACAGACCGTTATTTGGGGACAGAGAGCTAGGGGGACAGACAGACCGTTATTTGGGGACAGAGAGCTATAGGGGGACAGACAGACCGTTATTTGGGGACAGACAGAGAGAGCTATGGGGGGACAGACAGACAGACAGACAGACCGTTATTTGGGGACATGCAGAGAGGGGACATGCATATTATATATGTTCCGTGGGTCTCCTTCTTACCTCGCATGGTAACCGTGTTGACGTCCGGGTGCCGCGGGCGCGCTCATGAAGAAACAAACCAAACAGAACAAAACAAGAAAAGAAACGGCGTCAAAGATCCTCGGTGAATAAAATAACTATAGTGTGTAAAAAAAAAAAAAAAAAAAGGAAAAAAGAAACGATGTCAATAATGGTGCTGTGAGCCGCTGACTATAGTACACTCTGAGCTCTGGCGACGAGACGCGTCTGGGTGAACGCTGGAAGCATGGATCCAAGGGAACGAACGGCTGACACGAAATAATAATATTTAAAATAATAATAAATCAAATAAAATAAACAGCCGAGAGTAAACTTTATTGGAGTGTCGCCTGTCTGTCTGTCTGTCTGTCGTGCAAGTGTGTGTATAGTGTGTGAGTGTGTGTACGGTGTCAGACTGGTATGGTGGAGCGCGCAGCGAGCATGCGGGTTTTCCTCATGACAGTCTGCGCTCTGCGCGCTGCCTCTGTGGCGAGGGGGCGGGGCCGGGGGAGCGTGCGCCACGCCGATTGGACCGGAGGGGGGGTTCCTCTCTCTTCTCTTCTCTTATACCCCGCCCCCCACGCACGCGCGCGCACACACAGCACACACACACACACACACACACACACACACACACACACACACACACACACACACACACACACACACACACACACACACACACACACACACACACACACACACACACACACACACACACACACACACACACACACACGCACGCGCACACACTCTCTCACAGACAGACAATCGTCTCTCCATTCAAAGCTCAATCAATCGATCTGGAGACAATCTGATTTGATGTTCATGATCGGTTTCATTGCAGTTGAACTCTGTTCACATTCGTCATCGTCACAGTTCAAGGATATTATATGCCTAATATATTCATGCAGTCTTTTATTTAATTTATTTTGATAGCTCAATCTATATAGGCACCAATCACAGCCTATATACACACACAGTAATTATTATTGGAGGATTTCTTTTTAAACACAATAAGGTCATATAATATTATACGTATTTACTTTATCATCCTCATGGCAGCGAGCTACACCTCTGTCTCTGTCTGGGAAGACAGAGACAGACAAGAAGACCAAATTGTGGACAGAGTGATTCATTACTATAACTTCAGTCCATTGAACTGCATATGATACGGGACACACTTGACGTTCCAATCAATTTCCAATCAATGACTCGCATCTTATAAGTTCAAACAGCTGCACATGGCTAATGTACATATAATCAGTGCTGGATAAAGTACTCTGATTATTATTATTTACTTAAGTAAAAGTACCAATACTGCAATAGAGAAGTATACTCTATTTCAAGTAAAAGTCCGTAATTTCAAAATGTAAAAGTACAAAAGTATTGACATCAAAATGTATTTAAAGTACCAAAAATACACTCATTATTACTCAAGTTTTCAAATGTATACAAATCTTTTGAAAATAGCCGATCTACAAGTCTCACAATGCGTCGCATCATGGTGCATTGTTGTTTATAGATTATAGATATAGTTTATAGATTGGCTGTTGCCAAAAGAGCTGATGTGGTCTTCTTTTGTAATAGCCTAATCTAATTCTACAAAAATAACTAGTAACTAACGTTTTCAAATAAATACTGGAGTAAAAGTAGATGTGGAGTAGAAGTAAAAGTATTTGAAATTGGAAATACTCGAGTAAAGTACAAATACCTCAAAATTAAGTTTGTACTTAGTTTGTACTTTCCATCACTGGTTGTATACTTTGACTGCTGTTTTTCTGTCTACACATGCACAAAGCTCATTGCCAAACTAGTTGATCTACAAGCTCACAACACAACAACACACAACGCACTGTGAGCTTGTAGATCTGCCATCTTTTTGGCTATAATGTTCGCCCCACAATATGAATGCAGGGTGCAAGTGCCTAATATAGTATACAAAACCTGTATATCTTTTTCTTGGAATATACCTATTTTTATATATATATATATATATATATATATATATATATATATACTTTTCAGGTAGTTGGCAACCCTCATTGTAACTGAGAACATAGTATTTACTATTCTCTGCCTATGGTTACGCAACTCGACGTGAGTCATCGTCAGTGGGCTTGAGCGTGCTGGTGGCCGCCTGCCGAGTGCAGAGCGCACACACCGAGCGGTGTTAGCATCATGCTATGCTTTAGCTATTGAAAAATAGCAGATCTACAAGCTCATAGCGCCGCCACCGAGTGGCGCGCTACGAGCTTGTAGATCTGCTATTTTTGAAAAATCGAAGAGCGACTGACATATAGAAACATGGCTTTCTCAGAAAACTGTCAGGATGTAGAAAACATTTTTAGAATCTGATCTCAGGTCAGAATGGGTTAAAACAAATCTAGGACAGTGGTTCTCAAAGTGGGGTCCGGGGGGGGACCCTCAGGGTTCCAAATGAGGGCGGTTCCAATTCAAATGGACCCTTACAGGTAACGGGGTCTGTATAACTCCGACAGCCGGGTTACACTGGAGACGGAACAGAACCGTATATACGGCAGCTATGGGTGGCTGCACCTTTTGTCCGTCCCACGGGGAGTTCCGTATATTTACTGTTTTCTCCCCTCTGAAGGCGAGGCGAAGGGCTGCATAACTCCCGCGGACACACAGAAACTTTACGCAAAAAGAAGATTGACACGCGGAGCTTATACGCATAACCTGCGCAACGCTGCAGCCGAGTTCCATTGATTATAGAAGCAGCGTGCCGTTGCGGAACCAATTCCGTCCCCAGTGTAGCCCGGGCCTGAGAGTGTATGTACAAATGGAACCAAATGGACCCTTACAGGTCTGTAACTCCGAGAGTGTATAGATGGAACCAAATAATTCCATTTGTACACTCTCAGAGTTAGGAGGGACCATTCATTTAAAAGTTTGAGAACCACATAATACATAAACATGTGAATAGTACAGCTATAGTGAAACATCAACAGAATGACAAATTAATTGATTGCCGTAAATGACATATCAGCATGTGTTAAATTACGTTATATCGGAATATATAACGGTCTGTATACTGGCATATACTTGCCGATACCGACACCAGCATTTTTGGCAGTATACTGGCAGGTTTTCGGATACTGGTATTGGTATCGGAACTCTAATTGAAACATGCAGATGCAACGGACCCATGGGTTTAATGGAGTCATTCTGCTCTGGCCTTTGGGTCGGTTCTTCAAAGAATATACCGCGGTTTGAATTGGTCTTCAAGGAAGCCATGATTCGTTCCTTTCAGACCCTTCTCAGCTTCTGAGATGAAGGTGACCTGTGCTGCTTGAAAGCTTCACTTGCATGTTGGCTTCCAGGGAACCAACAATACAGATGTCGGATTTTTGCATGCCTGAGTTTGAAATTACAGCGCTTACAGAAATGTTGGCAATTGGCATAGCTTGTATCATTCATAAATCTGAATGGCCATTAATGTGTTCTCATTCTCAATCTCATGTTTTTTTTTACGTAGGCTTGTTTTTTTCTCAAAATAACAATGTTAAATATGTAATTTAGATATATCATATTTAGACAGATGCTATAGGTTCACTGTTGACCTGTGGTCCTATAGTTTACTCAGGCAATACAGTGTACACACTCTCTGCATTCGAGGTACATTGTACATGTTTAGCTTGCTTCGTGTAAGTCACTCTGAATAATGCCTAAATGGTAAATCGTAAAAAAGTGACGTGGGGACATATCGAAGTTGACCATGCAGTGCTTCTCCTGACCAGGGAGAAACAAGTGGTACACTGCACACTGTGACACACGATAAAGTAACCAATATCCCACAGTGTGGGTAACGGGCCATGTAAAATAAAACCAGTTAAACATATACAAAACTGTATTTTAGGAAAAAACAAACAAAACCAAACAAACAGCCATCAGTGAAGTGAGTTGTGGAGGTTATTGGACAATAGATGTTATGTCACAGGGAGCTAGGAGTGAGGGTGGTCGGGTTGCAGCAGCGTGTCTCAGGTGTCGAGGAGGATGGGCGTGGTGGTGAGAACCTCTGAGATGCTGACCTGGAAAACTGAAGATAAACCTCTTATCTCCAGAGAAACACTTTTCTGTCTTTTCTTTCTTTCTTTTTTTTTTTCTTCCTTCTTTTTGTTTTCTCTTTGTGAAATAATACCCTGATCATATACTACGGAGTTTATTGTTTATAAAAACCCACCATAAAACGTAAAAAAGCAGTACAGCATATTTGTGAAATGAACACAAAATTAGAGGACAAAATTGACATTACAAAGTCAAATAAGAAAAATAAAATCTGTCTGAAAATAACAATAATAATATCAACCTATAATCTGATTTCCTTTCGGATCATTGCTTCCATGACGTTTCTTTTTGTAAACAAACTGTATTACAATCAGTCAAAAGCGTCAAAAGTAGCAGGAGTTGAAAGCTCAAAAGGCGGTATGTGACGCATTTTGAGCCCGTGGAACTGCAACTTTTTATCCTTCTGAATGTGAATCCTGAAAAAGTAACAGTTTTGGACATGTGAGGTTTCCAGTCGACAGAGACGGTATGTCCTGTCCTGTGGTGCAGCATGTCCCATCCCATGTAATACATACAGTACATACATACATACATACAGCACGTCATGGCAATGTTACGGCTTATTATCACGCCCTATTATTAAAGGGTTTCACATCAATGGTGGAAGTGCTCGCATGAGTGAAAGTATCAATACCCGCACGAGAAACACACACCCAAAGGAAAAAAAAACTACTAATAATAATAATAATAACATAATAATACACATTCATTGTTGTGTTTTACTTTTAACTAAGGGACTGCAATGGAAATAAGCCGTTGGCTTTCTTGCATTTATCCTTTTGATGGTGATGTATAACTATGTGCATTTTTCTGTACATTGTAAACATTGTCGATAAACATATCAATCAATCAAAAAACCACACTGCAGACAGACATACTCTGTTACGAGAACAAGTATGGCATTCAAAATTAACTTAAAAACGTCTAAAAAGTATTGGCATCAAAGTGTAAGTATCGCACTCATTATGCAGAATGTCCTATTTCACATGTTCAAAATATATTAAAAACATATATTCTTTGAAAATGCAGATCTACATCCTTACAACATGTTGCTTCGTGGCACATTGAAAGGACGTAGATCTCCAAATAGACAAAGTATGTATCGGACTGTAGTGGGTAATGTATATTTGAAATAATAAAAATCACACTTCAATCAAAATGAAGTGAGAGGCGCTCTTATCATCATACATCATCTTACATCGTCACATTCCAGCCAAAATTGGCGTCCTCACTTTTCTGTCATTCCGGGAAATCACATTTTTTGCCCTCAGTTTTTGTTCAGGGGCGCTATCCCCTCCTATATTCAGCTACAGTGTAGATTTTTGTCCTAACACAAACATTAAATGCCATTGACAATGAATGGAGAATTTACGTCATATGTGTCCGAGCACATGATGATGTACGATGATAAGAGCGCCCCTCACTTCACACAGGTGTGATTTTTATCCTCATGTTCTTTGCTCAGCCAATCAAATCATCGCTATGGGGTGATCAGTCAATCAAATAATAGCAAAAAATCACACACACTTTCGGCCCAGTAAAAGGTACAGTATTTTGCCTTTGAGATGAGTGAAGTACAGTAGTTAGGGGAGCAGTTTAGGGGTTAAATGTCATGTATACAAAAAGCTTTTGTAAATAGCCGAAATATAGAGGGCTGAAGTGGGTAATGTATGTTTTGTTGTATGTATTTGTTTTTACGTCCAGATACCCCGTCCAGGACAGGCTTCAGACGCGCCTCCTCAGGAGACTCAGATCTGAACCCATTTGATGTGGTGTTAGGAACTCGCCGCGACCGCATGCCCTGCTGACATCGAGTGGAGACTGTGGAGTAGAAGTAAGTACAAATGCATCAAAATGGTACTTAAGTACAGTACTTAATTTTTATTTTTTTAAATTTTTCCTTTATTTACCCAGGATAGTAGCTGAGCACAAGTGCTCATTTTCAGCAACACCCTGCAGGCGTTGTCGCGGTGATTCAAAGCAAAGTGCCCCTCAGTGCCGACATAAACACAATCGCTTCGCGATAAACGCCATGCGTTATTATGCCTGGGGAATTGTTTACAGATGGTCTTGGGAAGTTGGGTTGGGCACAAAAGTAGGCTAATTAGTAGGCTAGTTTATTGTGAAGAAAATGCTGCAGTACAATCATAAGTACACCATTGATGTGTGATGTAAATGTGGTGGTGATATTCTGCCTATAAATGGAATTGATTGATTGATTGAAATATTTGCAGTTTGCAGAATTACAGTACATTTCAAGCACAGACTCAATACAAAGACTGTTAACTGTGAGTGGACGACTCAATTAAGCATTACACTTGTTTACAAGAGCCTGATTGTCAGACTCTGAGAGCTCCAGCTGCTCTTGTGCGCTCAGTCGAGTGGGCGGGGTCTATGGGCTGGAAACCAGGCTAAGAGGGTCCACCTTGTTCAATTCATCAAAACATTTAGAGACGTACAAATAGACACTTCTATATAGTCAAAAAACAGAACGGGAATTCATCATAAGGGAGGTAAAAAGGGAAAAGAAACATATACAGTGAGGGGAAAAAGGGGTGGGCGGTGGGGGGGGGGGGCAGTTTTGAATTGCAGCCGTCCGTAGGTGCCCTTTGAGAGCGGTTTTGAATGTCTGAATGACTGTTGGTAGGGCGTTCCACATTTTGGTGGCATAGGAGCAAAAATAATTTTGTCCCTTGTTTGTGCCGAATCTGGGTTGTACATGTACATTGTGGGTGTGGACTTCGTTAACATTAAGGAAGTATCTAGACGGGTACATGGGTATCTTGGTGGTGTATCGAATCTTGTGGACCAGACCCATTGCAAGATGCTGTACTCTGTCGTCGACTCTAAGCCAGTATGGTAGTACAGCATGGTATAGATCAGTATGGGTAACGGTACTTTGTAGATTCAGATTAGTAAGACAAGGTTATGTTCAGTTATATTCATGTACAATGCCGACAACACGTACCTTGTTTATACCCATGTCTGTCACTTTGTAAAAGCAGCAAGCACACCATATCTATTGCTTTGAAAGAAAGCTATACATGTTTACTTATGACACGAAAAGGGAACTACGTGAAAATAGTCATTTATTGAAACTAGTTTGTCACGTAGAACAAATGAAATAAAAAAAACGCCTAGCAATAAATGTGGATCTGTAATAAAAAAATATTCACACAAATATTAAGGCACAAGACAAGAAGACACATTTGATAATAAAGTTGATTTTGTTTCTGACAGAACATGGTCAGCAAATGGTGACACTAACCTTCAGGATATAGAAACAGTCGCAAAATTAATACTGTACATGAAACAGTGGCTCTAAACAGTCTACGGACAGTGGATGTTGTGTTGGATGCATCCTACTGTTGGTAGGATAATTAAGATCCATAAAAAGATATCACACACCTAACACCGGGGATGTTACCCTAACACCCCACAATATCAACTTCGACCCGCAAGTGAGAATCTCACAGTGGGCAAGTTGATGCTGTGCATTGATCAGCCCTGTGTCTGACTTTCTGACACACGGACTGAACGCCAATGGAAAACTAAGATTAAACCAGACACCCAAATCACGTCGATAAAGTTTTCAGTGCCACACACGCAGACGTGTATACATCAAAAAACTATTACCTACTAATTACCTAAATATTCTGTAATGTGACTGTGTTTTTACTGAAATATTAACTTAGAAAACAGGGATATTTTTTTTATTCAGATTTTCATTACTATGCACATATTCAGACATGCACCCCTCTGGGGTTGATCTAAAGATTTTAAGAAGGCATTTATTTCAAGGATTAATGCATTTATCAAGGATATTTTGATACCTTGATACCCATTATGATTCCTTGACACTTTCTAAAGCAATGCTAGAAGTCTTTAAATAACTGCTACGGGTATGTGTTCTGCCCTCACATTAGTGTGAATGGTTAGAATGACATCAAAACCACAAAGAAACAATAAACAAACAAACATGGGGACTGTATACATTCCCTTTGGGACGATTCAAATTGTATTTTGGGACGGTTCAAATTGTATTTTGGGACGGTTCTGGGACAAGGGCGGGTGTTTATAGTTAGTTAATGAATGAATTACTAGTGCGCAAGCAGAGCGCACAAGTTGAAAGGAAATACTAATATAAATCAAATAAATAATAATAAATATAACAAACAACAAATACATCTTTAAAGAAATCCGACATCACCATCAACATCCACCTCCAAAGATGTATTTGTTGTTTGTTACCATACATAGTATAGGTCCAGACGACCACAATACTTGCGTGCTACTGCTTGCGCAAGTACCTAATTATATCGACCAGAGTATACAATACAATTGAATGGGTGCCTTTGTAATTGTAATGAGAATATCCTGCATTTGGAGGTGTGTAGGGCAGGCCTATCGCTTATTAGAGGGGGCGTGCGTGCAACTATAGCCCCCATGAGCTGAGTAAGGAAGCTGCCATTTCCGTGCACCGTTTGAGAATCACTGCTATAGTCTACACTCTACAGTGACAGTATGCATTGTAATAGTGAATCATACAGTATGGTCCACTGTCATTTCAGTAAATTTACAATATAATGTTGGCAAATCAGTCTCTACCCTCATGTAGCAGTCAGAAAAATGCTGCGTTATTTGAAGAGGAAAAATAAATCAAATAAAAAAACGAGGGAGAAGAACAGACATAAGACCATTCACGCAGGCTCAGCACAAGGAGATGTACCCCTCCCTTTTCCACATAAAAAAACAATAAGACAACAGCCAAAAGGTGATCTACCACAGCGCCAGCACCACTTCTTGGTTTGAATCCATTCTGTGAAGTGTTCTTTTTTCACAGAATGGACAATAGCTCTGTCTTCGGCACCATGCAGAACTGTGGCATATCCACCCATTTTCTGAGGTAACCAATGTTTTGGTTCATTATTAGGGAGCTGCGCACAGCCTATGGTTGTTGGCATGCCTACCATCGACTGTACTTGAAGCGCAAACTTCTCAAAGTCCGCCCCATCGCCTCGACAGATGTCTGCTGCCTCCAGGACACTGGCTATTTTCTGTAACGCCAATTGGTGGGCCCGTGCAAACTTGTCTTTTAGCGCCACCGTGGTGTCTGAGTACGCCGTGTGGGCGTTCAGGTAAGCGTCGGCCACCAGGACGTGATACTTGAACCGCTGGGTGGCGTTGATGGAAGCAGGTTCGACTGCTAATTTGAGGCGGGCAAACTCACTCAGGTCTCTGTTGGTGAAGTCGGGGATGGTAGGTTGTGGCCCCCTGTATTGCTGCTCCACTGTGTTATCTGGTGGGGGGTACAAGGGCTGGTGTTCTGACCATGCCGGATACTGGCAGTTCAGGGGCAGAGCTGGTTGGCGAGCTGGAAGGGGGTCTGGCTAGGAGTGCACAGACTGGTGTCCTGACCTCACTGTTTGTTTACATGTTGTAAATAGTACCATTGTATTCCTCAACTTGAGTTGCTGTAAAATAACAGCAGGTGGCGGCTATTTAGAAAAATGGCTGCCATGGTCACAGGACAAATCCGAACGGTACCACTGTATTTCTCATCCTTGAAAATGTAGGAGTAGTCACCAGAATCAAGATCCTATAGGTGGTCTAGAAGCTGAATTTGTAAAATAAGGTTGCAGGTGGCGGCCATTTTGGAAAATGGCTGCCATGGTCACCACGGGACAAATCTGTGATGGCCCTAGAGCCAAAAATGTTCCTTATGGCATGCTCTAACTGTGTGCCAAATTTCATACATTCATCGTAAAGTGCACGCTTTTTGCCTGTAGCACCTCCGCTATACAGAAGCGTTGACAACAGACCTCTAAATTGTTGTTTTTATTGATCTCTCGTTTGATGGAAAATTACAAAATTCATGAAGATTGCACAAAGACACATTTCACCCACTGTCTTACTGTTTTACACGGTCAGCAAATGGTGACGCTAACACTTAATAGCTATAGCATAGCAGAGGAGGGGCCCAGCAACCAAAGCCACCCGGAAGTGGAAACACAGCCACCGCAGACACAATCCTCTGAACAGGGTTCCTACACATTTTATATTATTTTATTCCTTATTTCTCTTGACTCAAGATTCCAGACGTTTGTGTTGAATTGTCAAACCATATTTGACATCCGAGTAGAAATAGAAATGCTGTCTATAAATACGTGTTGTCAGCATTGTACATGAACATAACTGAACATAACCCTACCGACAAATTATTTCTTATTTTCACATACTTATCCGGACTTGAAAATTACTAAAATCAAGTTCCATACTTTCTTTACTTGTGTGTAGAAACCCTGTCTGAGGAGCTGAACGATGTAGTCAATCCAACGCCTCTGCTGCAGTGTCGCTTAAATAAACGGCTGACAAAATATGGTGTACAACTGTATGCATTGTCTACATAGTGAGCATATTGTCAATAAAGATCAAATCGATGTGATAATCAAATCAAATGGAATCCAGCAGTAAATTCTGACCTACACATGACGTGACCTTTGACCTCTAACCTGCTGTGCCACCATACGAACATGCACCAGAACGCCTTTGACCCCGCCCTGACCCCTGATGACCTATGTTGATGTCACACACACACACACACACACACACACACACACACATGCGCGCACAACGCACATTGTTTCCCATCCCATCACGTTCCCATTAGGGTTGGTGACATTGTTTGGGCCTCTGTCACTTTACTGTAAGGTGCATGGTATGCAGGTACTGCGCGTGCGCGTGTGTGTGTGTGTGTGGTGGGGGGGGGGGGGCAATCTCTTAGCCTCTTTAGCTGTGGCAGAGGGAGAGAGAGAGAGAGAGAACGAGAGAGAGAAACTGCCCCGAGCACATCTCCACTGACCTACATTTCATCTGTCGCTCTTTTGCACCCTCTTGCCTTTCATTTATTCCCATCCCTCCATCCTTCCTCCTGTACACTCCACACATACGCGCACACACACGCGCGCGCGCATGCACACACACACACACACACACACACACACACACACACACACGCACACGCACACGCACACGCACACTCACAGCGGCCACCGTAATTGTGATGTAATGACCGAAGAAGCGAGCGTGACAAAAAAAAAGACCCCAGACCGGTCGTAAGAACGGGGCGAGACGCCTTCCCGTAGACACGAGGAGAGAGAGAGGGGAGGGGGGGGGGGGGTATAGAGAGAGAGAGAGAGAGAGAGAGAGAGAGAGAGAGAGAGAGAGAGAGAGAGAGAATAGCCTTGTAAAGGACAGGATGAGATGGGATGGATGGAGAGATGGGGGTGGGGCGGGCTGTGCCATATAGCTTGAAAATACAAAGAAGATTTCCTCCTTTTATAAATGTATACAGCGTGTGAGATGTGCTGTGTGTGTGCAGTGATGCTGAAGAGCCTCAACCATCTCCATCATGGAGGGTTACCTTTTATTGTCGGCCGGACAGTAACTGACAGAAACCTCTCATCTCCATTGCTGAACTTTTTGAGTGTTTCGTAAATGAAACTTTTCGCGTATTTCGTAAATTAACGGCCTTACTCGATCATGCCACAGTGTCACGCTAAACGACTAAAGCATCAAAAGTAGCAGATCTACAACACTGCGTTTCGAGATAAAGATCTGCTATACTTTGGCTGTATCTTATTTTATTTGACACCTGAAAAGTAAACATTTGGGACGTATGGGGTTTCCACCCGACAGAGACGATTTACTTATCAAGTATATTATTTAAATATTTGGTTTGCAAGCTGCAGATTTACTGCATTTTAAGTACAAATACTCGTCGGGACCGAAACGGACACAAAAAATATATTGTGGATTAACCACTTAAGCTGTATTTCACGCCTGCGAGCTTGTAGATCAGCTATAAGTATTTACTTGAGTGTACTTTGTCCACCACTGTGTATTGTGCTGCTCTTCAATCCTGTGAAAGAAAATAAAAAAAAAACAATAAAATAACAACCACAAAAAAAAAGAAAAAAAAAGAAAAAGAAAATAATATCGTCTCTGTCGGGTGGAAATATAATTATGTCCAAAACTGTTACTTCTCAGGTTTCAACCATGAAAGTAGCAGATCCACGTCGCTGTGCACAGCGGTTCCAGCTTGTGGAGCTGTTACTTGTGATGCTTTATTTTGTGTGATGCTGTAGTGTGATCCAAGTAGTGGGCGTTCATTTTACGAAGTAACACAAATGATATATATATTATGGAGATAAGAGGTTTCTGCCCGACATGAACGATATGAATTGACGATGCATATCGTCTGTCGACGGAGGAAGATTACAGAATATTGGAGAACATGTTCGTTGGGCTGCTCAGTCCATATGGTCATATGGCGTGTGTGCGTGTGCATGTGCGTGCGTGTGAGATGGGGAGAGAGAGAGAGAGAGAGAGAGAGAGAGAGAGAGAGAGAGAGAATCAGACCAGGCCTTGCCCAAGGGCACAACGGGCAGAGGGAGGACGCAGCACTCACAGCAAGTCCTCCTGTCTGTCTGTCTGTCTGTCTGTCTGTCTGTCTGTCTGACTGACTAATTACAATTAGCAATTTAGGCATTCAGCCTAAATTGCTAATTGTAACAACAAAAAATAAGTCCTGTGGTCCCGTTCAAATCATCAACAGAGCATGCGAAATTAACACAATAATACACGTCATCAAGAAATACAAACGCTACAAAATTTATTCTCCTCACTATTTTCTTTTCCAGGCCCATTTTGAAAGACACTCATCCTTTTACGGGATGTGTCAGGGTTTTGTTCTAGATTTTCGGCGGCTGCTCCCTTATCGATGCCAATGACAATGTTTCTATCATATACTCACATCCAGTCCACCGCTGCCCTTCAGTCGACCACTAGGAAGTTTTAACTTCTATATATAATTAGATAAGTTTCCTCTGGAAAATAAGAAATGAGGCCAGTGGGTCTCTGAGGAATCTGACGACACACACACTGCACACCCCCACCACGCACATTTCCCCCCTCAGACACACAGGTGATTTTTCATTGTGCAAAAACCTGTGTGTGCGTGTGTGTGTGTGTGTGTGTGTGTGTGTGGTGGGGGGGGGGGGGGGGACACGGAGTGTTGTGCATCACACTGTCTGACAGGCAGAACAGTTTGAAATCAAAAGGCTGCTGTTCATTTTTCTATTATGTGTTAAACTGTTCCACTGCGTTCTATGATGACATTGACACAGTGACATGTGGGGAGAGTTGGAGGGGGGGGGGGGGGGGTGGGGGGGCAGATTGAAAATACACTTGAGAAATTTGCAGAGATACCTCAGTGACACAGGCAATTTCTGTAGAAAAATGACTTCATCATAATTTCAATCCCGTCAAGAACGGAATAGGAAAGCCCTGAAGGAGAAAGACCGAGTCACCTTGACAAGCGCGCACACACACACACACACACACGCACACACACACACACACACACACACACACACACACACACACACACACACACACACACACACACACACACACACACACACACACGCACGCTCACACACACACGTGCACACACACACACACACACACACACACACACACACACACACACACACACACACACACACACACACACACACACACACATGTGCACACACACACACACACACACACACACACACACGTGTGCACGCACGCAAGCACATGAGCACAGACACAGACACCACACAGGACATGCACAAAGACAAAAGACCTGTACAGGCAGTGTGCACACCCACGTTTTTACACGCCCACGTTTTTACACACATGTATACACAGTTGCACATGTCCATGTGCAACTATATACACACACATGTTGTACACACATGCTCCTCTTTGGCACACTGTACATCGTCACTGTTGGACAAAAACCTCTCATCTCCATTTGACATTTCGTGTGTTTTTGCCTATGAACGCCCTTGATCATACAGCGTCACACAAAGGCATCAAAAGTAGCAGATCCACAAGCTGGAAACGCGTTACCGTGCTTGTCAATCTACTACTTTTGATGCTTTTGAATTTGAATCCCCAAAAAGCAACGGTACATATTATGAAGTTTCAACCTGACAGAGATGACATTCCCATACACAATGCAACAATCGTGCTCACAATTGAGTCATTGATCCCATTAAGTGTTTTTGATCCCAGAGTAGACCATGCAGCCTTCATGTTCGTCAGTCCATCCAGTGATATAAATCAATCCACATTGAAGTAAAGATGTGGACATGAACTGAGATGTGGAGATATGGGAGCATATCACCTAGCTAAAATGTACTATCCATTAGTCTGGCCAACGTACGTTCTAACCCAGCGTCATCTAATCAAAGCTTTAAATAGAGTTAGAGGTAGAAGGAAAACAGGCTCACAGTGCCAATCATCACTTTTTAATTGGATTTCTCTATTATCCTTTTTTTTTCTGCACACAAAGCCATTAAGATATTAAATCTAGTTTTACTTTGAGTCAGTCATTTCCCCCCTTTCTGTCCTTGTTCTATATTCTTTTTGTGTGTGTGTGTGTGGTATTCATATTGAAACTGCGTCCGTAGCCTGAGGCACGCACGCTCTCTCTCTCTCTCTCTCTCTCTCTCTCTCTCTCTCTCTCTCTCTCTCTCTCTCTCTCTCTCTCTCTCTCTCTCTCTCTCTCTCTCTCTCTCTCTCTCTCTAATAATTTAGCCATCGTTGATTTCTTTGGGAAAGCTTTAATAAACGTTGAAGCTGGAATGGGATGAAAATTGCAAACTGGGGGACTGTGTTAGCTCTTTCATGTGTGGGTGGTGGGGTGGGGCTTATATGATAGTAATGTAGATGTATTTTTTATTTTTTGAAGTAGTTTGTATAGTGATGTGAGGCTAAGCAGAGAATTCAAAGCAACAGCTTTTCAAATCCATTTTGGTGTTCATGGCTGATCCTGGATTCCTCTTTCGTAAAACAAATGGTATGGTTAGATCCGGTGTTGCTGTGCTTTTTGGAGTGTCCGCACCGCTCCAAAAAGCTTCTGGAAACATGCGCAAATAATCATTCTAATTGTTCAGCCTTTTTAGGTGTTGTTGGGGTATTTGGTATTTGCACTTGCAGTACATTTGCACATGCATGGAATGTATTCATCTGTATTTATTTACCCATACACACAAACACATTATCACTACCAAAACGGCCTATAGCATGCAGCAGTTCCCACCGTTTTTGCACTTGAGATCAACTTTTAAATGGCCAGCTGAACAAAAAACAAAAAGCTGAAAATACTTAAACAAGGTACCTGGGAGGGCTTTGTAATAGTGGCGCTGGCGTTACATATAAGACAAATGCACTTGGAATGGGAAATTATGTGGGTGGGTGGGGGTGGGACTACCATTCTGAATGGAAGTAGGTTTTCGGGTTCTTTGCCTGCATGCACATTTTTATAAAGCTTTGTAATGGTACTGACGTTTGCACGCAACACACTTGGAAACAAAGCGTTGCATTGGGCGTATAGAAGCCCAATGCTGACCTGAGATCAGATTCTAAAAAATTCTTCTACATCCTGACATTTTTCTGAAAAAGCTATGTTTCTATGTCAGCCGTTCTTCGATTAAAAAAAAATAGCAGACCTACAAGCTCGTAGCGCACCACTCGGTGGCACGCTACGAGCTTGTAGATCTGCTATTAGCTAAAGCAATAGCTAAAGCATAACATAATGCTAACACCACACGCCCAAACGCCCAAAATGGGTTAAGGGAGCTGACAGGCCCTTGACAGAGCTGATATTAATCATTCAAGTCAACTTATTAATTCAAGTGGCAGATGCCAAAAATGGGAGACGGTTTGTGATTTTTGTTTATACATAATTATCTTAATACATTTTTAGGGGCATGTTCGCCAACCTCAATCCGGTCACCAACCTTAACGCATGTTCGCCGACCTCAATCCGGTCGTTTTTTTTCCGCATGTTGGACCCAATGACTGGTCGGAAAAGCGTATATGGACCCCGGCAGTAAAGCAGTTATCACGGTGGTCAGTGATCAGATGGACCGTGCATTTTCAGAGGATGTATATTTTAATTGGCTTGGATACTTAAAGTGAATTATTCATCGCAATTAAAACTATTGATTTTTCGAGGTTTGAAAGAAAACGTACCATGATGTTTTTTTTTGTTTTTATCAATAAAATCTTAGTGTTGTGACAGTTATTTGGGGGCAGACGTGAAATATCGTCGCGGCCTGGCACTTGGCCACGCCTCCCATGTTGAGAACCAGTGAAGTTCAGAGCATACCTGTTTACACACACCTCGACAGTGGGTGCAGGGCCAATAAGGCAATTATGGAAGGAGGTAGGGCCCGCACACCATTCTTTTGGTAAAGAATTGCTTTATTGAATGAATAGACAACGTTTCGATCTTGACAGATCTTCGTCGGGTCAGTATACAGATGCACACGTTTCATCACTTTTAGCCAGTTCCCTCAGATTGAGTCCCTCCCCCTGTTATGTGCCACTCCCACAAAACACAGGTGAGTCCCATTACTCCTGAGGAGCCAGAATTATACAAAATATACCATTTACATATAGAATACATCATAATATTAAAAACGCCAGTGAAGTTCTCAAATGTTTTCACATCAGATATTTGGCTGTGGACCCCAAGCCTGGAAATGTGTGTTAAAATAAAACAAAATCACACCTGTGTGAAGTGAGGGGCGCTCTAATCATCGTACATCATCATCATCAAGAATGGTGGTCCCTTATTGGCCAAGGGTTCCCACCGACATACATATAACGATGACGTAGATTCCCCATTCATTGTCAATGGCATTTGATGTTTGTGTTCAGACAACGCACACATTAACCTATTCTGAACGGGAACCCATTTTGGTGTTAGCATCATGTTATGCTTTAGCTATTGAAAAATAGCAGATCTACAAGCTCGTAGCGCGCCACCGAGTGGCGCGCTACGAGCTTGTAGGTCTGCTATTTTTGAAAAATCGATAGGAGGAGTTTATAGGAGGAGCTGGCGCCCCTAAAAAGCCCCCCAAAAAACCCATCAAGTTTTTCTAAAAATGTTCAAAAATAGCAGATGTAAGCGTCTGCTATTTGAATGCCAACATAGAAAATATGGATGAAGGCATTGAAGTGATTGCAATGCTGCATTAAGACATTTTGCATGGAGACCCCCCTGAAACCCCCTTCCTCAAGTCCCAGCACTTTGAGAACCAGTGTCTTAGATTTACAGTAAGCTTGTCACGTGATGCTATTGAATTTCGTCGTCCTCCTCAAAAACAAATCTCCAAAACACAACCCTAAATCTCCCACAAACTCATCTCAGCTCCAACCCTTGGCCTTTGACCTTGTGGGGGTGGGGGGGGGGGGGGGGGGGCACCCGTACAGAGGCACACGTTCGTAGGAGACCAACAACGGAGCCCTGGGGGACGCTACCCATGCAAGCACCCACACACAGATCCTCTTATTTCTGCATGTCTGTCCCACTGCGGCACAGCCACACTAAGCACCATAATCTGACGGGGGTGGGGGAGGCCACACACACACACACACACACACACACACACACACACACACACACACACACTCACACTCACACTCACACTCACACTCACACTCACACTCACTCACACTCACTGTGTGTGCGTGTGTGTGTGTGTGTGTGTGTGTAGTGTAGTGTATTAGTATTACTATACTTGAGACAGCCAAAGCTATATAGTAGAATTTGATAAACAGATCATATTGTGAGCACCATGAATTTTCCAGGTCAAAATGTTGTTTTATGGTTACAAAACAACGAGGGTTTAGACACCGGTGTTGCTCCGTCAGTGGTGAGCAGGTGTACAAGCTTGTGTCAAGTGTGATCGTGTTTGTGTTAAAAATGGCCAAAAACGGCATTCATAAAATGTTGATGTCCAGTCGCAACTATGGTAATAAACTGTGTGTGTGTGTGTGTGTGTGTGTGTAGGGGGGGGCATGTTTTTATCCCCTCCCCGTTCACATCTCCAGGCCTTCCCGTTAATCCGGAGTCTAGCATGTGGATTAGAGGATGCTGTGCGCCAGCGCCATGTGTGTGCGACGCAACACTCTGTGTTTCCAATGGCAGATATTAGATTACATCCTTAAGCAGTTTACACGGGTGGACGGACGGACGGACGGACGCATAGCGCCCGGGAATCGAACTTCCTCGTGGGGGGGGGGGGGGGGGGGGGGATGTATAGGGCTTTTGGTCATCAGAGGCTCTGAGCCAGACGCACGGATGGATGGCGCGGTGGCAACCTTGCCAGTCACTGTGGCCGGCCCCCAAAACCGGAATGTCTGTAAAAAAATCGGTTCTCTAATTGTAAAAATTAGAGAACGAAGAGATTGGGGCCTAGTACATACGTGTACTTTGTCACTGACAGGGGGGAGACACCTTGTATCTTTTTTTGAGTGAAGTTCGGGCTATAGTAGATCTGCGATTTTTGCTGTTTGTGGACAACACATTCCCACTCCCCCAAGACGGCACAGCAGATATTGACTATGGGGGGGGGGTCAAGCGACGCCGAGTCGGCTGAAACTGCTACGTGCTCGCCTTGTAGGCGCTCGCTCGGCTCATGGTCTTCTGTAAACGGCGAGTCTCCGTCGTTTAACTGAGTTGAGTGCGGACCATTTGGCGTTTGGTCACATTTGTCCCAAGAAGCAGTGGTGGAAAGTACATTTACTCAATTACTGTACTTTAGCACAACTTTGAGGTACTGTACATTCATATAGCTTATTTGGGGATTTCCAATTTCCAATACTTTAAATTCTACTCCACTACATCTCAGAGGCAAATATTGTACTTTTACCCCACTATATTTATTTGAAAATGTTAGTTACTAGTTGCTTTGTAGATCTTTACCACTTCAGCCCATTCTTTCGGCTGCCATCATGAATAGGGTGTTAACAACTCTCACTGCAAGACACATCTTTCACTGACAGCCACAGTTTAGTTGACTGTAGACAATCCGTCCCGTATGGCAATCAGGATGCAGGTTGCACCTCCCGGCCCATGGGGTATAGCTAGGGGTGGAAAGTAACTTTACTTAAGTAATGTACTTTTGGAGTATTTTCAATTTCCAATACATTTACTTCTACTTACTTCTGCAAATGCCGTACTTTTACTCCACTACAATTATTTGTAAATTATGAGTATTATTACAAAATATCATCAACACTTCAGCCCAATTCTGCCATTTGGAATAGCCGTTCTACAAGCTCACAATGCGTCAAAATGTGACACAATGTGAGCTTGTAGATCTGCTATTTTCAAAAGATTGTTATACATTTGAAAACTTGAATGAGACATTCTGCATTAATGAGAACTTTTACGTTGTGTTACTTTAAGTAGGACTACATTTTTGATGCCATTACTTTTGTATACCGTCCTGTACTTTTAAGTACATTTTGAATTCCGGACTTTTACTTGTAACGGAGTATTTCTACATTACAGTATTTATACTTTTTTCCACCACTGCTGGTGCATGTGTCCAAGTGTCTTCATGAACATCTGAGCATGTCATCAGCTGGGTCAATGCTCCCCCGTGGGATTAACAGAGATCTCCCTCACCACACAGACACACGCGTGCACACACACACACACAGCCGCCCCCCGCCCCTACACACAGCCTTGTTAATGCGATCATCACCTTTAGCATTGAATGATGATGACGATGACATGGCTCTTTGTCTGCGGGATGAGGTAAAATGAGTCTGTTAGTCTCTTAATCCTGTTGGATTAAGAAAACAACAATCCCCCCATGGAGAGTTCTCTCTCTCTGTGTGTGTGTGTGTGTGTGTGTGTGTGGTGTGTGTGTGTGTGTGTGTGTGTGTGTGTGTGTGTGTGTGTGTGTTGTGCGCGGGCTGGCTGCGCGCGCGCGTCTTTCCAAACAGGGTATCGTGTTGCCTGTGTCATTTTTTTTTTTTTTTAACATATATATATACATTCTTTGCATTGGTTGGTTCAAAGTGGAGCCGTTTGGCGTGTTCTCTTCACTCGAACCTCGACATGCCTATTCTGGGAGGGATATTCTTTTGGCCAAAATTCAGCAAAAATATAGCCGATCTACAAACGTCGTAGCGTTGCCTTGTAGATCCGTTGTTTTGCCAAAGAGAGTGGGCGGAGAGTGATGAAAAGAGTAGAGCAAGTCCAGTTGCAACTCCAGGACAGAGAGATACAGAGGTCTCCATATATGGACACAACGAGTACTACTGTACAATACATACAGTACTGTGACTCAGACATATTGGTCGGATCGGTGGTGCGACGTAAGATTATAGGATCTTTTGCATTGTGGTAAGATACACATGATTTGATAAATTGAACATTAACCATGGGATTTATTTATTTTAAACATTTTGAGTGGCGCAAGCCCCTCCAATGCATGGCTTCCGAAATTACGTCATGTGGCGCCAAGTCTATGGACTTTTAATGCTTGTTTCGAGCCTATGCAAGGCGTCAATAATCGCAGATATTTTTTCACGGACATGAGAACATCACCATGAGCGCCCCTCACTTCACATGAGTGCGATTCATTTTTTCACATCATGGGACAAATAGTGAAAATAGACGTGCTGTGAGCTCACATTTCTGGAAAATTCTTGAAAGTTACGGTATTTCAGAATTATTCTCTGCAATAACGACGGGAACAGGGACAGGGACATCATGCTGCACAATGATGATGATGATGATGATGAGGAAGAGGAGGAAGCAGGGGGGCGGGGGGGGGGGGGGGGTGTAAGGAGAGGCAGAGGGATTTGGTTGATATTTCTCTCCCTCATTACGCACACTTTGGTGCACATGTACTTAAGTCCTGCCTACGCACTGCTGTCTGGAACACACACACACACAAAGCCCTCTGACCCCCCCGTCCCCGTCCCCCCACAACACACACACACACAAACACACACACACACACACACACACACACACACACACACACACACACACACACACACACACACACACACACACACACACACACACAAAGACATTAGAGTACAGTCCAGCTCATCCCCTCAATGCATGCAAGAAGAAGAAGAAGAAGAAGAAGAAAAAAAAGGAAAGAAAAGCAGCCCGTAAAAGTCTTTTGTGTTTGTGTGTCTGGACTCCATAGAGAGTGTCAGAAGACACTCAACACACGGGAAGATGATTTGTCCATTGAGCTTTCTGGTTGAGAAGGTAAACACTGAGTTCTGGCAGAGTACTATAGTCTGGCTTC